>NW_027395822.1:0-53516 GCF_047715665.1 Aspergillus karnatakaensis | reverse complement strand
TAACCCTAACCCTAACCCTAACCCTAACCCTAACCCTAACCCTAACCCTAACCCTAACCCTAACCCTAACCCTAACCCTAACCCTAACCCTAAAACCCTAAAACCCTAACCCTGCGCCAGATAGATGAGATTGACGACCTAAATCAGGATATGGTAAGTCAGGAGCCGTCCACGAGAATGTGCCAGCCAGTGGCTAACTCACAAGAACGCAGATAATCGTCCTCGGCTCGACACAGTAGCTCTCGGTTCTAAGTTCCATGCGGCCAGAGGAGTGTGAAGTTGGAGACATACTAAATGGAGTGAGCTGCAAGTGCTACATACACGCTGCAACTTAGCACTCGAAGGGATTGGAGTCTGAGCGGACTGCCTGGGTTAATTATATTAAAGAGCGCACGACCAGGGTTAGAGCACAATTAGAAGTAACTTCAATTCCCGACATGTTCAAGTTTAAGTTCTTCCACTACACGATTACTGCCGTGATTTGTATATCGGGGGCTATCAATTGCCGGGTCGCCGTAAAGGAATAGTCTCCTAATTTCAGTCCAAGTGGCGAACGACGGTGAAGGGCTGCTCCATTCGTGTTGAGCACGGACCGGCACGGTGACCGGGTTGCCGGGCCTCCGACTCAGAACTCGGTGGCAGTAGATGCTCATGGCAACATAGACTAGGTAAACCCGCGTGTGGCTTGATTCACAAGTTGCTATGCCTTTTTGAAGCTTCCATAGATTATCCACGAAGCTTGAACCCGACAGTCATATCGCAGATACACCTCCGCGCCCATTACTAGACCTGAACCTCGGCATCTATGGCGCCCAGTCGTGAGATCCTCGAGAGCTCTCGGCCTAATCCTGACTTTGAACAGGTACGTCCATGATCAACTAGGAAGCTGTCGTTCGATGTGCTTCAGTGTACCCCGGCAGCTAACGTGACAGTTCTCATGCAGGCCGCGATATCTCAAAGCTCCCCACCATTTCCAACGAACGCTAGCGTACAGACCCTTCGAAGTATAACAGAGGGTCTCAAACGCGAGGCACGAGAGGCGCTTGGTGGCCCTCCTCCGACATTGACAGAGCAAGACATATCGATCCCAGTTCGCAACGGCCGCAGGGTCCTCGCTTACGTCTGCGCGCCATCCGATGACCTCGACACAGCCCCGTTGCCAATTTTACTCTTCTTCCACGGCGGAGGCTTTTGTATCGGCTCGCGTCACGATGATCTAGACTCAAACAGGGCTATTGCCGCTCGGGGTGGGATTCTAATTGTCAGCCTTGGGTACAGCCTTGCGCCGGAGCGGCCTTTTCCCTGTGCCATTCATGACGGGTTTGACGCCCTAAAATGGGTAAGTTCTCTTTTTCCTTTCTACTCCAAGTACCCTTCGAAAAGATAAAATTAGATCCTTGGAGCACTACCGCTAACTATACCCCTTCCGGTAGATCAGCAACAATCCAAGTCGAATCCATCCCCGCGCATCCCCGTCAGCAGGTCTCATTATCGCCGGTACATCTGCCGGCGGGACCATCGCCAATGCCGTTGTGTACCTAAATCGTGATCTAGGATCTCCTGTAAAGGTTACAGGCCAGCTCCTGAGCGCTTCGCCCCTTCTACCACAGCCAATGGTTCCCGCGCGTTATCGGGATGACTCCGTTAGCCACGAGCATAACGCAAAATTTGCCATCCCTGCAGCAGAGGTGGCTCAGCTTTTCCTTGGTGAGAAACAGCCATGATCCATCCCCATTTCTAATCCCGATCCCCGCTTTCTGGCTGGCTGGTCCTAATAATTATCTCTCCTCGCAGCGGCTTATAAACCAGATCACACCTCGCCGCTCTGCGTTCCCGCCATCCATCCCTCGGGCCATGCGGACATTCCCCCAACCTATTTCCAAGCGTGCGGCCTTGACGTATTGCGTGATGAAACGATAATCTATGAACGGATACTCCGAGACGAGGCCCGCATTCCCACACGCCTCGATCTGTATCCGGGCTTGCCGCATCATTTCTGGGAGTTTTTCCCCCGGTTGACGACGCAGAAAGAGAAGAGAAATGATGATACAGTGAAGGGGATTCACTGGTTATTGAATTTGAATCACGGTCGGTCATAAGATGCTTTCTCCGAGTGGCTTTGAGGGTCCGGATTGATATGGCGCTCGCTACCAGAAAATGTAGTAGTCCTTTTTTTTTACACGAGCCGAGCAAGGCTAGGACGAATGTTTCAAGGGAAAGCTGTGTGGATTATTTTCTACGTCTGATAGCCCAACTACCCCAATGTCCTTACCCTACCATTCACAGAGAAGTACAAGTGTAATAGACAAAAAGGGCAAGGACAGAATAGCACAATTTAGGCTTTCCTGTGGCTATTATTGCCATCTATTATGTACTTTGCCCTGAATTATGTAGGATGACATGCAGTACAATGGCACACTATAGTCAATGTGGGCTGGAAAACATGCATTCATACAAAACTAACCACTTGACCCATAATAGCATCCTAGTTCCCTCCTGCCCATATAGACGGGGTGTCTTGGTCCGAATAATGCTTCCTACGAGCAGAGAGTTACGACCGGCAAAAGTACACTGGAAAATACAATTCAGGCCACTGAGATATCTAACATAAACTTAGAAGAAAATCTCCCAGGCCATCTGCGCCCTTGTACGAAGTATTTCGACGTCCACTGCGCGCCCCTTAACGGACGGAATGTCTCTGATGTATTGTTCCACTTCGGCTCTATGATTTGCTTTCAGGCGAAGAACCTGTCGACCGTATGTTAGACCAGAAAAGGATAACCAGGGAATTTCTACTAAGGACAAACCTTTCCTTGTTCAGAACCAACAACGTCAAAGATCTCTTCGGCGATGCCTCCTGTGCTCGGTATTAGTGATTACGAGGCTTGATGTCGGCGCATTAGCATTAAGATATCGAGCCTACCTTTCCACAGACAAACGCAGTGTAGTGCGTCTTGGAGACCATACGCAGAATCATAATCAAATCCCTCCTTCGCGGTTACAACAACGTACCAGGTAACGCACGGGTCGGTATTAAAAGGCTCTAGGCGCTGAACCTGCGGAGCACCGCTGAATTCTCCGCCACGGTTGAACAACTTGGAGACAGACTGAAAGTTTCCAATGGGAACAACTCGGGCATTGGAGAATCCATATTTGACCCATGGAACCTTGTCCCGCACATTTAAAGCATCTTCCAGAGACGGGATCCCCTTCCAGTGAACCACTGCCCCGTGGATTTGGTCGCCGTTGTCGGTTGCGAGGGGGAAGAATCGGGTAGTTTCGCCTCTCTGCGCCGAGTCCCACGCAAACTCGGACTCCTCCATTAACATCCCGAACGGGGCGTCGACAAGGGTCTTGCCATCTTTGAAAACATCGTAGAAAAGGAAGTCCATACTTGAATAGGCACGATGAGAGAGAAGGAAGAGAGTAATAGTTGCACACTTTGTCTGTTTAGTTCTGCTGGCAAACCGATTCTAAACTCCGTGCTCAAATACATAAATAAATGCCTTCCATCCGCCGGTTCCGGCTCCGCGCCGCGGCAGGAGATCATCTACGCAAAATCCACTTGGCCCCCCGGTTCTAATACTGATATCCGGCATTAAAATGCCTATTGCTCGCTCAAATGCCGCATCCTCTGCCGGGGGCAAGATTTTGGGCCAATGTCAACGCCTGTCGGGGAACGCATGCGGGGTGTCATGGGGTACTACATCACATCTTTTCTTATTTCCGGGTCTCTCAACGTAGGGTAGTGGGTCGGTTAGGTGCTTGACACGGAAATCCGGATGTCGGGGAATCCGCGTGCCAACTATATTCCGGCACGCGCCCTGGGGGGCGTCACCAAAAAAGGTCTTGGCAAGGGGGGCCGTGTATTTAGACACCCCCCACCCCCCCGCAAAAAAAGATCTTGAATATTCAATATTTTTAAATATTTTTTAAATATTTAGAATCCTAAGGGTTGAAAGAATAATCATATTCTTGAGTATAACTATATTCCGGCACGGCCCCTGGGGTGGGGGGCGGGGCTCACCAAAATTTTATCTTGGCAGGGCGGGCGGGCAGTCTTGATACTGCCCCCCCTCCCCCTTAAAAATCTTTATTATCATATATATTTTTTTAAACCTTTTATATATCTAGAATCCTTAGAATTTAAAGAATAGTAATATCCTAAAATATTTCAAGATTCCCTAATAGGGAAGGAGATATACTAGGGGTTAGGGTAAGGGGAAATTTTTGTTAGGGTTTAGCTTGGCAGGCTAATTATAGATAGTCTAGTCCTAATTAAGCTACCCCTCTATCTTAGGGTTAAGATAGATACCTTTATCATGCCTTAGGCAGAAATAGATGCCTGAAAAAAAAAATTTTATAAAGGGTTAGGCTATTTACTAAATTAGCAGTAGTATTAATCCTGATCAGTAATAATTTAATTTATTATATTATTCTATATAAGATTAGTATTCTAGAGAACTTGAAATTATTGTAATAACTATAATATTAAAGGAGGTATAAGGTTTTCAAGGTCCTGTATATCTAAAATATAAGGATAATTAATTCTTAGTATTGAATTTATTATTAAGTCTTATTTACCTTTTATTACTACTTAATATTCTAATTAGAAAATATTAATATTAGAAATATTGTATTATTTTCTTTCAGATATATAATAATAACAAGGAACTACCAGGTACGATATGTATATTTCGAACATAATATCCAGAAAATTAAGAAAAGAATACAAAAAAAATAAAGAAAAATAGATAAGGTCTAGTAAACTAACCCTAATACAGATACTTTTTGAGCTAGGTGCTTTGAAAATATAAAAAATAATAAAGAACCCTGAATAATCTCAGTATCTAACTAATTTATAAAACTTAATATAATATACATATTATTATATCTAAATTATAGAAAGAAAGAATACAAACCTATTTTTAGAACTAAATAAGGTTTTTCTAAATATCAGGCTATGTTATTTAGGCTAACTAATATATTATTAGGATTCTAGTAATATATTAAGGAAGTGCTGTGAAAGCTCTTACTAAAATATATATGCGTGTATATTAATAATATCATGATTTATTCAGAAACCTTCTAACAACACATGCTAGATATGCAGGATTGTGAGAACAGGGGTTCTCATGTACTTGATTAAATTAGCATATTCAGGATTTAGAGGGTTAATAAGGAAATAAAGGCTGTTTTTAAAGATTATGTAAATAGTATAGATTAATACTAAGGTTCAGAATCTTACTCTATAAGGATTCTAAAATTAGTATATACTTAGTTAGCCTACGGCTAAGTTAGTACTAGCAAGATATTTATATATTTTTATAATTATTCTCTTCTTTTATAGGCCTTAATTCTTAAGGCTAGGGATTCTTATTATCTAATTTAAATATATACTTAGTAAATACTAGTAAAAACTCTATATAGCTAGTAAAATCTTTTATAAAGAGAAAAACTATTATAAAAAGGGAAAAAACCTTCTTATAAGTAAATAATTATTATATAGTAATATATAGACTCCTATCCTTTATAAATAGTATAATTATATTAGTATTTTTTATAAACAGCCTTTATAGCTAGTACAGCTCTACAAAATATTTATAAAATAAAGTAAAGTATAAAATAAATATTAGGTAAAGTATTATTTTATAAAGGCTTTATAAAGGTAGTATATACTCTATAAGTATATATATATAGGGTAAAGCTTACCTAAGTATTTCTATTAACTAATTATATAAGTAAAGTTTAACTTTACCTTATTTTTAGAAGGAATAATACTTATATAAAACCTTTTCCTCTTTAACTTTTCTTTTCTCTTCTTCCCCTTTATAACCTTGTGTACTAAACTAAATAGTAAGTACATATTCTTTATTAATTTCCTTTATAATTTATTAATCTTTTATTAATTCCTGGCCTTGTATTGCTTGTTTCCTTCTGCAGGTATTATTTCTGTTGCTTGCAAGTAATACCTTACTTATTTCCTAGTAATTACCTTACTGTTACGGAAGAACCAACCTCTGGCTTCTTCCTAACCCTGGTAACCTCTCGTAAGCTCGCAACACTTGACTTAACTTACTTAATCTTTTCTCTTTATAGCTTTATATCTAACTAGTATAAAGACTAGTCACGGTTAGGGTTAAGCTTAGTTAAAGTAAGCAAGGCCAAGTATCCTATATATAAAATACTTATAAAGTAGTTCGTACAAGTATATCACTATTCTAAAGGTAACTCTAAGATAATAATTTATAATTAATTACGAAGAATAAGTAAGACTAGATATAGTAGTAATAAGCATCCTTAAATATCCTCCGCGCTGTATACTATCTTATATACCTTTCTAAGGTATACTAAGTAGTATACCTAATAAGATACCCTTTCCTTGTATACTAAACTCCTACTATTATTTAGTATATTAGATAGTATATACACGTGATTCCCTTTGTGGGCGTCTCGCTAGGTAAGCTTTATTATATAATAGTTAGTATCCGTTCGTGCCTGTTAGTATTACTAGGTCTATCCTAATACTAAAAATATTTAATATATTAAGAACCTGAATATTATTACAGCGTAATCTTCCGTGGCCGATAATATTCCTTCCTTAATAATAGTATCCTAGGATACTATTATCTCGTCGCAACGTTACTAGTCTATATTATTCTATCACGTAGACCGCCTGGCTGGGTTCTTAATACTACCTCCCCCTCTTCTTGCTTTTCATCCCAAAAAGCATAAGTATTATAGGTTCCCCGCACACCCGTGAGTTCTGGTTCCCTCTTCTTTTTTTCTTAAAATAGCTTATTATACTTCCTAAGTATAACCGTCTTGCTGACTGTATTACCTAGTCCGAGAGTATTATCTAAAATAGTCTTCCTATCCTAAACCCTTGCAAACACTGCTCTACCCGTGGTGTTGCGTGTATTATAGATTTGAAGAGCTGGAACTGCGTATTATATACCCGCCGCGGTTGCAAGTGCGAGAAGCGATTTTATAGCGAAAAATAATAGTCTAATTTAAAACGCGATAAGGAGCAAATAAAGCGTAAGATAGTTAAGACTAAAGAGGCCTCCGCCCGCTTGTTCGCAAAGCTATCTCGCCTCTAAAAATAATAGAAATTTCTAAAAGAGCGTGGCGTCAAGATATTAGATCATGACATAGTAGTAATAAATTAGTTAGATAAGGAGGATCCTTTAATTACTAAGAATTATTCTAAACTTAAGCGCCTAGCTAATAAGTATAAGGCTATAGTTACTTAGCTAGCTGTGATATTAGACTAAACTAGTCTAACTTAGATAATTAAGTCTCTAATATTCTAGTAGAACATAAACTTTTCTATTTTTAAGATCCCTAGTAGTACTCCTAAACCTTCTTCTAGTAACCCGTCAGGTTCTTAATAGGTTCCTAGGTATTTTTAAAGGTATTATATCTTTTCTACTTTACTAGGTATTAGGCTTTGCCGCTAACTTGCTTGTGGTTTAGAATCTTTTTAACTTTATATTTTACTTTATTTATTTCTTTAACTTCTATATATTTAGCAAGTTTAGCGTTAACAGGTGCTAGTTCTAATAATAAGATATAAAAAACTAGGTATATATATTTTATTAAAGCTAGTAGCTTTAGTTAATAATTAACTAGTCTTAGTTATTTCTTAATTTTAAATAGTCCCAAGCGGACGTGGTCCAGCTTTATACTTAGTTATTTTATTTTAATATTTTATTATAGGAGGAAGATCTTCCCCCCCTTTTCTAGATCTAGTCCCTTAGATCTTTTCTTGTTATAGTAGGTTATTATCTATATATTAACAAATTCTAAGTCTCTTAATAGTTAGGCTTAGATTATCTTTAATTTATTTATAAAAAGGTTAGCTTCCTTAGCTACTAGTTCTTTTTATAATAGTTCTCTATATATACTTAGGTAATACCTGTAATTAGCTTTAAAAGGTATTATACTAGTTACGCTGTGAACTAAATTATTATATATAAACTAGGCTATTAATAAGTTGTCTTCCTAGTTATCCTGTATATAGTTTATATAATATTATAAATATTACTTAATAGTTTGGTTTACTCTTTTTATTTACCTATTAGATTATAGTCAGTATGCGGTAATTATTTATAGCTCGATCCCTATTTAGTCCGCGACTAATTTCTAGAATTTTATAGTGAATAGTTTGTCCTTATCTAATATAATATATTTTAGTGTATTATAATTTATAATAATAGTATTAATAAACAGGCAACCTATGTCCCTTGCGGTTATGGTTATTATTATTAGTACTAGGTAAATATATTTTATAAGTTAGTCTATAATAACTACGAGATAGTCCCTTCCTGATACTATAGTTAGTAAAGGACCCATAAAGTTGACTATAATCTATTCTTATAGTTTTATTAGTACTTCTAGGTTCTGCAATTTCTTATATAGAGCATGCCTCGTAGGCTTATTCCTAATATAGCTTTCGTATTTACTAATATATTTTTTAACCTTTTTCCTTATATTTTTGATGTAATAGTTTCTCGCGATCTTTTCGCATATTTTATTAATTCTAAAGTGTCCTTCTATTAGACTGTTATAATATAATAAAATAATCTTGTTAATTAGTGTGGGTAGGATATAAATTAGTCCCTTAATCTAAATCATGCTATTTTAGTATTTAATCCCGTTGTTTAATACTTCTAGGATTTATTACACAAGTTTATTATCTTTTAAGGCTTTTCTAACCTTATCCAAGATTTCTAGTCCGCTAACTTCTATTATTACAGCCAGGATTATTAAGTTATTTCTAAGTATTCTATCTTCGTTAACTTATAAGATTACTAGTTTCGGACTTCTCTTTTTATTCTTATAATCTAGTCTTCGGCTAAGAGCGTCTGCTTGCGCGTTCTTAGTTCCTTTATAATATATTATCTTATAGTTAAATTGTGATAATAGTTCGGCCTATCTAGCTTATCTTCTTATTAATATTTTAGTTATTATAAAGTAAGTTAGATTCTTGTAATCAGACCTAATTATAACTTAGTATCTTATACCTTCTAGGTAAATTTTCTAATATTTAAATACTACTATAATAGCTAGTAGTTCCTTATTATAAATATTATAATTTACTTCTAGTAGCGTGAACTTCCTTAAGTAGAAAGCTACTAATCTTTTCTTATTATTAGTTCTAGTTTAGGTTATTATAACCCCTAAAGCATAGTCTAATACGTCTATTTCTATTATTATAAGTAAAGTAGGATTATACTACTTCTGAACTAGTAGATTAGCTAGGTTTTCTTTAGCTCTTTTAAAAGCCTATTATTACTTATCTATTTATTTATACAGGATATTTTTCTTTAATAGTCTAAATAAGGGTTCTATTTTATAAGCGTATCTTTTAATATAATATTAGTAATAGTTTAGTAAACTAATAAATTATTATAGCTCCTTAAGATTTTTAGGTATAGGCTATTCCTGAATTACTTTAACCTTTAACACTTCTACCTGGATCCCGTCCTTAGTAATCTAGTACCCCAAAAACTCTATTTCCTTAATATAGAACTCGTATTTCTTAAGCTTATATTTAAGATTTGCTTTTTATAACTCTGCTAGTATCTCTTGCATATCTAATATATATTATTTAAAGGTTTCTAAGTAAATAATAATATTATTAATATACACGCATGTGTATCTAGGTAAAACCTTCTATAATACTTCTTTAATATATTACTAGAACAATACTAGTGCGTTAGTTAGCCCGAACAGTATAACCTAGTATTTATAAAAACCTTATTTTATTCTAAAGGCAGTCTTTTATTCTTCTCTTTCCTTAATCCTAATATAGTAATACGCGTTAGTTATATTAAGTTTTATAAACTATTTTGCTCCGCGTAGTCTGTCCTAGATATTATTAATTAAGAGTAAGGGATACTAATTCTTGATTATCGCGTTATTAAGTAGTTAGTAATTAATATAAAGTTACTCCTTTTTTTCCTTTTTTAGGACAAATAGGACCCTGTATCTTATAAGAGACTTTAACTTCTAGATAATCCTGATAGGTTCTTTAGCGTTAATATATTCTTTTAGCAACTTATTATATTTATTATTTAGTAGGATTATCTGTTAGTAATCTAATACTTTTCCTTCTTAAATAAGTATAGTGTGGTTATAGGGCCCGTGTGGTAGTAGCGCCGGGTTCTTAGGTTTCTTAAAAATATCTTGAAATTAACTGTACTCTTTCAGGACTTTCTAAAATAGCTTAGTATTACTTGTAACTACTACTAGCTACTAAGCCTCCTCCCTATCTCTTTTTTTATTTTCTATAATTTTATAATATTATCTCGTTTTACTAGTAGCCTAACCAGGAATATTTATTAATTATATTCTCTCTAATAATTACTTCGTCGCTGTAATAACAGAAATAACTAGACTCTTTTTTTCTAGGGTTATATAATTACCTCTAGGTATTAACCTCCCTATAGGTTATTCGACTGCCTACTTAACCTTATTTTAAGTATATTATTAGCTACTAGCCCCAGCTAGTGCCTTTCTTTTTTTTTATAAGTATTTTTTTCTCTATTAAAGTGTTTTCTTGCTCTAATTAATATCCGGGTTATAATCCTTAAGCCACGGGATCCCTAATACTATATTATACTTGCCTAAAGGGGTTATATTAAAACTTAGTTTGTAATATTTCCCATATACTACTATAGGCAGTGGTACTAATTCGATTGTTAGTTCGAGAGTTCCTAGGTTCTTGCTGTTTAATCTATTAATTAGCGTGGGAACTTTCTTCCTCACGCTCGGTAATTTATGAAATTTCATGAATTTAGGGTTCATGAAATTACTAGTTACTCCTAAGTTAATCATGGCGTTTGCTAGCTATCTATTAATCTAGATTAATAGTTTAAGGTATTATCCTTGCTATATTGCTATTAAGAACCCTGGCAAGGCTAGTTTATTACCTTCTAGAGATTCTATTTCCTAGTTAGGTACTCTTTTATGCTGTGGTAGTATTAGTGCCAGTCCTGCCTCCTTCTTTCTTATATTATAGTAGAGACACGGTATTTTATAGTAGTAGAGCTATGTCTTGAACGCATAGTCTAGGTATTTCTTATATCCTTTATACGTACAGTTTATCTAATAGCACGGGCATTCTATATTATCTTTAATATATCTAGGCGCGACCGGGTTATATTCTACTAGATCTTTCAGGGTATCGTGCCACGGTACTAGATACCTTTACTTATAGCAAGTAATTTATAGTTATTAGTCGTGCTTAAGGTATTTAATATAATATTTGCAGTTATATTATTAGTAGTAATAATATTTATAGTTAAGTAGGCTTCTCTGCTTCCTACTAGTTTCTCTTAAGTTATTATAATAGTCTTGGTTATCTCGCCCGCAGGCTTCGCAGAATTATAGGTATTTATTATAGAACTATTTATATACTACCTAATCCTTATTAGTCCTATCCTAGCACGTTAGCCGGACATAGTAATATTAAGACGTGATTTATTACTAGAGTTGTTATTACTCTTGCTTAATCTTAACTCTCTTATATTCTTAGTAATTCTGTTCTATAAAGTCAGGCCTTCTCTTATTACCTAGTAGTCTAAAAGGATCTTCGAATCCTTCTTAAATAGGGTTTTTAATTAGGGTTTCGGGCACCTTAATAGGTTCCTCCCTGCTAGGATCAGGGCCTTCTACTTAAGTACTAAATTATTTATTAAGGGGGTTAAAATCCTACGTGATAGCTAGGAATCTGCTATGCTCTTTTTCTTAAACTAGCTTAGTAACAAATTTGTTTTTATAAGTCCTATCTAACCTTTTAACTTAGTTGTTTTGCAAAATCTATTAGAGTTAATATTCCTTAGTATAATACTCACGCGCGAGCTTACGGGCCTCGCTACTATAATTAGTGTTATATTTTCTAGCTTAGATATATATATAGGCTTCTAGCTCTATATTAGTTATACTATTAAGGGCTTATCTATTTTATTTACTCTAATCTAGAAGTAAGTCGCTTAGGCGTTCCTTTACTTTTAATTCCCTAGCTTAGTATAGTATATACCCGACTAGCTCTTCTATTTCCCGGGTAATTCTTATAGCTTCTTTATAGGTTAGAGGTATATCTATGTTTTCTGCATGCTCTGCTTTTTCTAGGGATATAATAAAAGGGTTTTCTTCTCTAGTCGTGTTAAGTGTTATTAGCTCTGCAGTGGTGTTTAGTTGTTTTTTTTATTTAGAACCTTTATAATTTTTCTAGCCCTGCTTCTTTCTCTAAGAGCAGTCTGCTGCTTTATGGCCTGATTTACCGCAGGTAAAGTACAGATTCTTCTTTTAATACTATTCCCTTTTTTTCTTAGAAAGTATTATATTAAGGTCTATTAGTTAAGGTCTATAAGGATTATTATATCCCTAATTTCTTAGCTGAAATTATTATCTAGTATTAGCGCGATTTCCTCCGGTCCTGCTGGTTTAATAGAAATATAGTGCTTGGTACTTGTTATGCTAGTACTAATAATAACTTTTTTTCCTTACCCGCAGGTTTTGGAGTTAGTTATTAATTTATACTACTTGCTTAACTATCTCTTTAATAATCTTAGGTCTATTTATAATAGCTATCTTCTCAAGGATCTCCTATTTAAGTCCTTCCTTAAATTGCCTAATAAAGGCCTTGTTATCCTAAAATATGCGTGATTATAACTGCGCGAACTTAGACATGTAGTAAGATATATTACCTATCTACCTTAGTTATCTTATCTCGTGTTTAGTATTTTAAGTAGTATTAATATCGCTAAAGGTATCTTCTAAGTACCTCTTAAAAATACTATAGTCTATAAAGATTTCCTTAGTATTATTAGTTATATTATCTGCGTTAGTAGTTTAGTATTCCCTTATAAAGGGTTTAAACTATTTATAAGCTGCCCTGGTAAGGTAAGTAGAGATAAAAAGAACTTTATCTCTTTGTCCTATAAACTTATCCCTATTAATATTAAGATAGGTATTTATCTAGGTCTGCTAGTACCTAAGCTTAGATTAAGTATTATTAAAAGGCTTAAGGATTTTAAGCTTTATAGTCTTTATAGTAAGTCTATTACTAAGTTCGAGGACCTGCTCCTAGAGTTATTTAATTATTCCTTAGGCTTTACTAGTAGGAGTAGTATTACGTTAATTAAGGTTATTAGTTAAGTTATTAATAATCGCGGCTTAACTATTTAGCTGCTCCTGTATAGTACAAATAATAGACTAAAGTTATTTTATATTAGTAAAAGGTTAGTTAGCTTGCTAATTTCCTCTAGAAGCTATAGTAATAGTTATTTTAAGTCAAGACAAGATACTTATATTAACTAGTGATTAATATATTACAGAAGAACTAACCTCTAGCTTCTTCCTAACCCTAGTAACCTCTCGTAAGCTCGTAACGCTTAACTTAACTTACTTAATCTTTTCTTTTTATAACTTCACGTCTAACTAGTATAAAGACTAGTCACGGTCAAGGTTAAGCTTAATTAAAGTAGGCAAGGCTAAGTATCCTATATATAAAATACTTATAAAGTAGTTCGTACAAGTATGTTGCTATTCTAAAAATAACTCTAAGATAATAATTTATAATTAATCACGAAGAATAAGTAAGACTAGATATAGTAGTAATAAGTATCCTTAAATATCCTCCGCGCTATATACTATCTTATATACCTTTTCAAGGTATACCAAGTAGTATACCTAATAAGATGCCCTTTCCTTATATACTAAACTCCTACTATTATTTAGTATACCGGATAGTATACACATGTGATTCCCTTCGTGGGCGTCTTGCTGGGTAGGCTCTATTATATAATAGTTAGTATCTGTTCGTGCCTGTTAGTATTACTAGGTCTATCCTAATACCAAAGGTATTTAATATATTAAGAACCTGAATATTATTACAGCGTAATCTTCCGTGGCCGATAATATTTCTTCCTCGATAATAGTATCCTGGGATACTATTATCTCGTCGCAACGTTACTAGTCCGTATTATTCTGCCACGTAGACCGCCTGGCTGGGTTCTTAACACTTACTTCTATAATTACCTTGCCTATTTCTCAGTAATTGCCTTGCTTTTATAATTACCTTACCTATTTCTTAATAATTACCTTACTTTTATAATTACCTTACCTATCTTTTAGTGATTACCTTACTTCTGTGATTACCTTGCCTATTTCTTACTTTATAAAGGTATTAGCTAACCTTAAATAGTTTATAAAGTATATTCTATTATTTATAAATATTATAAGATATAGGCCTGTATTTATAAAATATATTTTTAGTAAGATTAAGTAGAAGTATAATAATTACCTTTATTATAGTATTCCCTGCTTCCTTATATAATAAGAACTAGATATTAGTCCAGCTTTACCTAAGTATTATATAAGTTTATTAGTATATTTTTAATTAGGAGTAGTTTAATAAAAAAAAGCCTTACTTCTATAGATAAAGCTTTATTATTAGATTTAGATACCTTATATATTATGTCTCTTATTAAAATATATAATAGGCCTGTAATATTCCTTAAGCTTATAATAATACTAGCTGCTAACCTACTAGTATAACCATGTATAATAATAATACTTTACCCTACTTATATTTTTTTATTTTTAGGTATTTATTTATAGAGTTTATTTTAGGCTAGGTATATAAATATCCTTAGCAGCCTAGTTTTTATCCTTTTATAATATTTATTATTATAAAATTTAAAGGTTTTTTTACTACTTTAACTTTTTTTTATAAATTTCTTAAATATTTATAAATATTTTAAGTAGCTTACAGGCTTTTATATAATATTATTCTTACCTAGCTTATATTTTTTCTATTTAACTTAGTATAGCTATTCATAACTATTTTTATTTTTTTTCCTTATAAGAATAACTTTAAATATATAGTAATTATTATGTATATTTATAGAATATATAAGGAACTATTCTATAGAATTAACTTCTTCTATTTCCTAATACTTATAAAGTATTAAAATATAAAAGATATTATAGATATCTAGCCTTACAAGCAAGTCAAAAATATATATATTTTATTTAATATATTTAATAACTTACTAAGCTCTATAAAATAATATATTTAGCTTATAAAATAATTATATTAAAGACTAGTTCTTTATACTAACCTATATATACTTACTAACCTTAAAGGTCTTAGTAATATACTTTTTATTATAATATCTTTTCTAATACTTATAGGCCTTTTTTAAAGCCTTAATAGTATTTTTATAGATCTCTTATAGCCTAGCTATATAGTTTATAATATTCTTTTTTATAATATTCTAGATATCTAGTTAGGTATCTAATATAAGTATATAAGGGTATTTACTTATTTTTATATAGAATAAAGTAGTATCTATTAATACTTACTCTAAGTTATTATATATAAACTTTATAAGTAGTAAGAAATTAACCTAATTATTCTAGTTAAAATTAATATAATTTTATAAGTATTATTTTAAAATACTATTTAAGTATTTTATCTAGCTATCTATTTATAAATAATATATAGTATTTAATAATTACTTAATCTTAAGATAATATATTAAGTTAGATTAGAACCCTAATATAAAGACTAATTTATAATTTATTATAATATTTATAAATATTTTATATAAGTAAATTATCTTATAAAGTATTATTTTTATAAGTTATACTTTTTTAATTATTTTATAAATAAGGATAAAATAAGCTATCTTACTTAAATAATTAATAATAATAAGAATTATATTATATAATTACTAGTTAGGATTTATAATCCCTATACTAGCTAGTAAATTAGTAATAAAATCTATACTAATCTATTTTTATATTTTTATAGAAACTAGTAAGGGCTGTAGCAAGCCCTGCTACTTATTATATTTAACCCTTATACCTAAGTATATTATATAGCTTTAATAATTATTCTTAATAAATCTATATATATATAACTACTAGAATTACTAATAAACTAGTTCTTAGATTTATTTTAAGATAAAGTATCCTATTAAAGAATTATTATAAAGCTTTATAAATATTTTAAAGTATAGGAAATACTAGTCTAGGATATATATTTTTTTTTATAATAAAGTATATTATTCTTATTTAACTAGAGACTTAGCTCTAGTCTACCTCTTTTAAATATAATATACTTAGTATTAGGATTTACTAGGCCTTTATAAATATCTTATATAATAGGATTATTTTCTAGTAGTATTAGAAGCTTCTCTAGTAACTTAATAAAAGGGTCCTTATAAAATAATCTTTTATTATATAAGATATACTAGGTGTAAGGACACGCGAATGTCCTGCCAGTACTGACTCAGCCGCGGGCTGACTAAGCATACACTAACTTTAGAATCCTTATAAAGTAAGATTCTGAACCTTAGTATTAATCTATACTATTTCTGTAATTCTTAAAAACAGCCCTTATTTCTTTATTAGGTTCCCGAGTCTTGAATATACTAATTTAACTAAGCTTATAAGAAACCCCTTTCTTATAATTTTAATGTTCTACCCCCGCGAATTAGCTTATTTATAATAATAAAGAAATTAAGGAGATCTTTATAATTAGCTTAAACCCCTAAAGAAACAGGTTAAGTACCCCCTGCAGAATAGGATAGTTCTATTATAAGTACTTCTTTAGTAGAGGGGCCTATACCTAGCAAGACTCTTATCCTTAAGTTATAAATAACTAGTAAGAAACTACTAATTATTAAGGAATAATATATTATAATACTTAAGTATAAGCTTATTACTTATAAATAACTTGCTAAGTTTAATATATTTAAGTCTCGCAAGCATGCCTGTTAACTATCTAAAATAATTTATAAGGGCCTTATAAAAAAATATTTACCTAGAGTTTACTTATTATTAAAAAATATACTTTACTTAACTACTAATTATATTAACTACTAGATATTCTATAACTAGATAAACATACTCGTGAAGATAAACTAGTTTAATAAAAAGGATAAGGTAGACTATATAATACTTTACCTAGATAATATACTTATTACTTTATAAAGAGATAAAAGCTCGCGCGAATATTATAAAAAAGGTTAGGATAATTTATATAACTTTCTTAAAAAGTAACTAGGAAACCTATAAAATAGACTTTAGGAATTATAATTTATTATTTTTTATGCTTGTATAAGGCCTAATAAGGAGACTAAATTTATATACCTTAAGTAGTTTAATAAGATAATTAGTAAATTAAGTAAGGATATAAAAGACCCTAAGCTAATTTAGCTTTATATATTCTATAAATTATTATTTTATAAGACTTGATAGTAACTTTATAAATAGCTAGAAATATTATATAAATAATAAGACCTTGTAAATATAGCTATTAAGCTTTAACCTCTAATCCGCGCTAGTACTAATAATAGCTCGTGAAAATTAAATAATAATAGCCCTAGCCTGTAAGGAAATAGAATAGTAGCAATAAATATAATAGTTCCTACTTTTTAGAAGGATATTTATAAGGGTTACCTAGTAGTCCTATTAGGAACTAAGATTTATAAAATAAATATTCTAAATTACTTACTAACTAAGTAAGATCCTGTAAAAAAAAATTTAGGGATTAAAATATTTATTATAAGTACTATAAGAATAGGTACTAGGCAAGGGATTACCCCGTGTAAAAAGAAGGTTAATCCTTTATATAAGAAGACCTTACTATTTATACTTATATAAAAGACTAAAGATTTAAGGAGGCTTTAAATAAGTATTTTTACTAAGCTCCTTTACTAGAGGTAACTATAGTTAGTCCTTTATAAAAGTACTTTAGTACTCCTTTTATTAAGTATTTTTATTAAGCTCCTTTACTAGAGGTAGCTATAGTTAATACTTTAATAGGGAAACCTAAGGTTTTACCTACTAGTACTAAGCTATTCGCGGAGTAGAAATAGCTTCCTACCTTAGTTAAGCTTAGTAATAGTATTATTTATATCACGCGAGTATTAGTAAATAGTAGTAGTATAATAAATATTATACCCGCAATACTAGCAAAGCAAGCAGGCTAAAAGATATTATTATAATAGGTTTATATATTAATAGTAAATAACTAGGAATTCTAGAATAAAAAAGTAGTAAAAGCTAAGATAAAGTTTAAGGATTTTTATAAAGTTTAGAAAATTTTTTATAAGCTAGCTATATTCTTGCTAGATATTCTAGAGCTTTTCTTAGATATTATTTAAATAGAACTCCATGATCTAGAGACCTACTAAGTAGATAAGATCCTGAACTTTTATAATAATTCCCTCTTAAATATTTTTATAGTTACTACGGAAGAGATAGGTACTACTTATAATTTATTATAGATATAAGTTCTTTAGGTTAGTATAATCTAAATAGACAAACTATTAGTAAAAGATATTCCTAAGTAATATTATAAATTTATAAATATCTTCTTAGACCACAAATTAGAGGAATTACTTTTATATTATAAAAAAGTTAACTTGTAGATTAAATTAGAAAAAAGTAAGAAATTACTATTTAGCCTCTTATATAATTACTTTTCTTATAAAGTACTAGCTATTCGCGAGTATATCTTAATAATACTTATAAAGGGGTAGATCTAATTATCTAAGTTACCTATAAAAGTACTATTACTTTATATATTAAAGAAGGATAGTAGTATCTATATATACGCGGATTATTATAAGCTAAATACTATTACTATCAAGAACTAGTATCTATTACTATTAATAAACAAGATAATTAGGAGACTTAGTAGGGCTAAGTAGTTTAGTTAATTTAACCTTTATAATATATTTAATTAGATTTATATTACTTATAGGCACGAGTAGAAGACAGCTTTCTAGATAAAATACAGGTTATATAAATATTATATAATACTATTTAGTTTAATAAACACCCTTATAGTATTCTAAAAGTTTGCGAACTAGGTATTCTATAATATCCTAAACATATATATTATTATATACCTAGATAATATAATTATATTCTCGCAGATACTAGAGGAATATTATTAATAAGTAAAAGAAGTTTTTAATAAATTATATAAGACAAGTCTATATTATAAGCAAAGTAAATATAGCTTTATAATAATTAAGATTAACTTTTTTAGGTATATAATTATATTAGAGAATATTAAGATAGAACCCTTATAAGTAAGTACTATTATAAAATAGCCTATACCTAAGACTACTTATAATATTCTTATATTTATTAGCTTCGCGAATTAGTACTAATATTTTATAAAAAAGTACTCTTATTTTATAGCTTTACTTATAGATTTATTAAGGAAGTCTAGTAAGTAAAATACCCCGCGGCTTATTAAGAGTCCTAAAAATATTATAATAAATAAAGCTCGCGAATTATTCTAGAAGATTAAAAAAGTTTTTTATAAAATAATAAAGCTAACTTATTAGAATAAGTTCTTTCTTATATAATTAAAAAGTAATACTTCCGGCCGGGTAGTTTATAATATATTAACCTAGCTATAAAAAAATAGCGCGCGGTACCTAGTAATATTCTTTTCTAGAAAAATAACTATTATTAAGCGTAATTATAGTATTAGTAAGCAAGAACTTCTAGCTATTATAAAATTATTCTGCGAGTAGTAGCACTACCTAGAGGGTAGTTACAAGGAAATAAAAGTTATTATAAATTATAAAATATTATAAAACTTCTAGTTGTAGACTAAAGCTCTCTCGCAAATATAAATTTATTAGTCCTAGTTTTTAGTAGGATTTAGATTTAAGATAGTCTATTAGGCAGGTAAGCTTAACCTAGTAAATAGCCTATCACGCAAGGTAGACTATATAAAATCTACTTATTATAAAGATAAGCTAGAGTACTAAAAGTATACCTTTAGTAAACTATAAAATTAGCTTAGCTTATTTATAAAGTAGGTTATAACCACAGCACTAGCTTTAAAATAAATACTTATATTATAAGAGTTAGGTAAGGGACTAGTTATAAGGATCATAATAGTTAATAAATCTAATACTAGGTAGTATTAAACTATACAAGTAATAGCCTAGTATATCTCGCATAATAAAGAACTATTTCGCGAGGACTTTTTTATTAAGTTACTAGAGAAGCTTCTAATACTACTAGAAAATAACCTTATTATATAAGATATTTATAAAAGGCCTAGCAAATCCTAATACTAAGTATATTATATTTAAAAAAAGTAGATTAGAGCTAAGCCTCTAGTTAAATAAGAATAATATATTCTATTATAAAGGAAAGATATATATCCTAAACTAGTATTTCCTACGTCTTAAGATACTTACAAAGCTTTATAATAATTTTTTAGTAGGATACTTTATTTTAAAAAAAAACTTAAAAGCTTGTTTATTAATAATTCTAATAACCACATATATATAAGTTTATTAAGGAATATTATTAGAGCTGCGTAATATACTTAAGTATAAGGATTAAGTATAATAAGTAGCAGGGCTTGCTATAGCCCTTGCTAGTCCCCGCAAGAATATTAAAATAAATTAGTATAGATTTTATTACTAATTTACTAGCTAGCGCGGGAATCGCGGATCTTAACTAATAATTATATAATATAATTCTTATTATTATAGATTATTTAAGCAAGATAGCTTATTTTATCCTAGTTCGCAAGATAATTAAGGGAGTATAGCTTACAGAGATAATACTTTATAAAGTAATTTACTTATATAAAATACCCGCGAATATTATAATAGACTATAGATTAGTCTTTATATTAGGGTTCTAGTCTAACTTAATATACTATCTTAAGATTAAGTAGTTATTAAGTACTGCGTACTATCTATAGATAGATAGCTAGATAAAATACTTAAATAATATCTTAGAATAGTACCTGCGAAGTTATATTAACTTTAACTAGGATAACTAGGTTAATTTCTTACTACTCGCGGAGTTTATATATAATAACTTAGAGTAGGTATTAATAAGTACTACTTTATTTTATATAAAAATAAGTAAGTACCCTTATATACTTGCGCTAGATACCTAACTAGATATCTAGGATATTATAAAAAAAAGTACTATAAATTATATAGCTTAGTTATAAGGGATCCACGAAGATACTATTAAGGCTTTAGAAAAGGCTCGCGAGTACTAAAAAAAGTATTATAATAAGAAGTATATTTCTAAGACCTTTAAGGTTAGCAAGTATATATAAGTTAGTATAAAGAACTAGCCTTTAGCGCGACTATCTCGCAAGCTAGATATATTATTTTATAGAGCTTGGCAAGTTATTAAATATATTAGATAAAATATGTACTATTTAGACTTGCCCGCGAGGCTAGATATTTATAATATCTTCTATATTTTAACACTTCGCGAGTATTAGAAAATAAAAGGAGTTAATTTTATAAAATAGTTCCCTATACGCCTTATAAAGGTAGATAATAGTTGTTATATACCTAAAGCTATTCTCGCAAGGGAAAAAAATAAGAATAATTATAGATAGCTATACTAAGTTAAATAAAAAAGATATAAGCTAGGTAAGAATAATATTATATAAGAGCCTGCGAGCTACTTAAAGTATTTACAAATATTTAAGAAATTTATAAAAAAAGTTAAAGTAGTAGAAAAACCTTTAAATTTTATAGTAATAATACCGTGAAAAGATAAAAAACTAGGCTACTAAGAATATTTATATACCCGGCCTAAAATAAACTCTATAAATAAATACCTAAAAATAAAAAGCACAAGCAGGGCAAGGTATTATTATTATATATAGTTATACTAGCAGGTTAGTAACTAGTATTATTATAAGCTTAGGGAGTATTATAGGCCTATTATATACTTTAGTAAGAGATATAATATATAAGGTACCTAAATCTAATAATAGAGCTTTATTTATAAAAGTAAGGCTCCTCTTATTAGATTATTCTTAATTAAAAACATACTAATAAGCCTATATAATACCTAGGTAAAGTTAGACTAATACCTAGTTCTTACTACGCAAGTAAGTAAGAAATATTATAATAAAGGTAGTTATTATACTTCTACCTAATCCTACTAGAAATATATTCCGCGAATATAGGCCTACGCCTTATAATACCCGCGAATAATAAAATATATTTTATATACTTATTTCTAGGTAGTGGTTTATAGCTAGCACAAGTAATAAAAATAGCCTTATAAGTTTAATATTATTTAATAAGCTAGTTAGTAAATAATTTACTATAAAAATAAATATATTAATATACTAGGGCAAAGATCTACGCGTGTTTCTAGAAAGATAGGGGCTTAAGTCCTGTTTAAGAAGCTAAACCTAATAGCATGACCGCGGTAGCAGGTATTAAACTAGGTAGTATAATTTATAGCTAGTTATCTTATATACTAGGATAATTAATAAGCTAAGCCGTAGCCTAGTTATTAATAGACACAGCTACTAGAAGTAGTATATTCTAGGCAGCTCTTAGGAGTAAGCCCGCGGGACTAGGGAGAGTTATAATAAGAAGATTAGTAGGTAGCTAGTTAGAAGTTAGCTTTACTTATTAAAAGTCCTTTTATAAAGTTTTATAAAGCTTAATAAAATACTTACCTAAGCTGCAGGCTAGTAATAAATATTTATTATAATAATTATAAGTATCCCGTGTGTTATAATCTAGGGAGGAAGGCAGTTAATAATATTAGCCTATGGTTATATTACTAAATAGCTATGCTCGAGAGTTAACAGGCTATTTAAAAGGTTTAACCCTTATTAAGTAGTAAGAAAAATACTAAAAGCAGGGAAGACAGGAGCAAGAGTAGCTATTATTATATTCGCGGACTACTTAAGGTTAGCTAATACCTTTATAAAATAAGAAATAAGCAAGGTAATTATAGAAGTAAGGTAATTACTAAGAAATAGGCAAGGTAATTATAGAAGCGAGGTAATTACTAAGATATAAGTAAGGTAATTATAGAAGTAAGGTAATTACTAGGAAATAAGTAAGGTATTACTCGCGAGTGATAGAAATAATACCTGTAGAAGGAAATAAGTAATATAAAGCAAGGAATTAATAATAGATTAGTAAACTATAGAACCGTGTACCTAATATTAGTATAATACGCGGGGATAGAGAGAGGAAGAAGAAAAGAAATAAGTTAGGAGAGGAAGAGGTCTTATATAAGTATTATTCCTTTTAAAAGTAAGGTAAATTTTAACTTTACCCACGCGGTCGCCTACTAAAAATACTTGAAAAAAGTAATACCTTTCTAAGTATTTTATAAGGCAGTACTTTACCTAAGTACTTACTTTATACTTTACTTAAATATTTTACAAGACTTTTATTTAAGATAAAGTTCTACTAGTTAGGAGCTACTAATCCTACATAAATTTTACTTACTTTACTTTATAAATATTTTATAAAGCTATACTAGCTATAAAGGCTGCTCGCGAGGGATATTTATATAATTATATTATCCGCGAGAGATAAGAAAGTATTAAAAAGATAACTCTATATTACTACGTGGTGGTAAGTTACCCGCGAGAAGGTTCTTTCCTTTTTTACAGTAACTTTTCCTTCCGTGAAAAGGTTTTACTAGTTATATAGGGTTTTTACTAGCGCTTGCTAAGCATGTATCTAGATTAGATAACAAGAACCCCTAGCCTTAGGGACTAAGACCTGCGAGGGAGGAGGGTAATTATAAAGACACGCGAATATCCTGCCAGTGCTAACTCAGCCGCGGGCTAACTAAGCATATACTAACTTTAGAATCCTTATAGAGCGAGATTCTGAACCTTAGTATTAATCTACACTATTTCCGCGATTCTTAAAAATAGCCCTTATTTCCTTATTAGGTTCCCGAGTCTTAAATACGCTGATTCAACCAAGCCTATAAGAAACCCCTTTCTTACAGGCTGTTTATAAAAAATACTAATATAACTATATTATTTATAAAGGACAGGAGTCTATATATTATTATATAATAATAAGTTACTTATAAGAAGGCCTTTTCCCTTCCTATAATACCTTTTTCCTCATAAAGAGATTTTACTAGCTATATAAGGTTTTTACTAGTACTTGCTAAGTATATATCTAAATTAAATAATAAGAATCTCTAGCCTTAGGGACTAAAGCCTGTAAAAAAGGAGGGTAATTATAAAAATATATAAATATCCTGTTAGTACTAACTTAGCTATAGGCTAATTAAGTATATATTAACTTTAGAATCTTTATAAAGTAAGATTCTAAACCTCAGCGTTAATCTATACTATTTATATAATCTTTGAAAATAGTCCTTATTTCCTTATTAAGCCTCTAAATCCTAGATACGCTGATTCAATCAAGCACACAAGAACCCCTGTTCTCACACTCTATAGGCTGGGGAATTGCCTACTAAAATTACTGCCCAGTTTCACGTCTCCTGACGCGTTGTGTATAATACTAAAGAATACTAGAATACACACTAAATAGTTAAATCTATGCCTAGAACAGGAAGGCCATCAGTTATTAGCTAATTAGGCCTTAGATACTTGTATTAGTATATCTATAGAACACCTAAGTTAAGCCAGAGAGTACTGCAGGCTGGGTATCTTATTTTATACTCTTTTTAAATACTAACGCATTATCTTAGGTTATATAATATTCGCAAGTAAAGATCTAAGAAGACAATTTCTTTAACTAGACTTAGAGTAAGAAAAATGACTTGATTTTACCAGGAAATTATCAAGACATGGCTAACTACAGGAGCCTGACAGCCTATTAAGTCCACTGCCAACAAGAAAGACTCTAACCCTATAAAAGATTAACTAATTAAGGATAATAACCTTTATCACACTACCAAGATACTTAGTATATAGGATAGTATATAAATAGTAAGGCCAAGAATAGATAATATATTAAATCACTTATTACTAGTATACTAAATAATATACTATAAAGGATATTTAAGGGTACTTATTCTTATTATATCTAGTCTTACTTATTCTTTATAATTAATATAAATTATTATTTTAGAGCTACCTTTAAAATAATAATATACTTATATAAACTATTCTATAAGTATTTTATATATAGGATATATAATCTTACTTATTTTAACTAAGCTTAACTTTAACTATAACTAGTCTCTATACTAGTTAGATAAGAAGCTATTTAGAGAAAGGAATAAATAAGTTAAGTTAAGTATTATAAGCTTATAAAAGGCTACCAGGGTTAGGAAAACATAGAGAGATCTGTTTTTCTATAACAGAAATAATAGAGATATAAGGGTTAGAATACATGGCTCTTCTCTAATAAATATAATGTTTAATAAAAAGGCCTTATATAGTGTATAATTTGTTTTTTACTATTAGAATAAGGGATATAGGGAAGATTCTATAACCCTGATATTTTATAGGAAGCCTATATTATAGATGGTTTAGGCTTTAATCTAGTGTGGTAGGTATTTAAAGTTAGTAGTTATAAAGAGGGACCCTAAGGCTAGAAAATAGGGATACTCTGCTAATAGCTATATCTAGGTTCTTAAGAATAGGCTTATTAAAAATAAGATGCCTAGCCCTATCTTTTAACAGGATAATACAGCTATTTATATAGCTGGGATAGTGCAGGAGTAGTTTAAACAATTCTAGAGTTTAAGTAGTTAACTACCCTCTATACTCTCTAGATTTAAACCCTATAGAAAATATCTAGAACACGCTTAAAAGGACTCTTTCAAAGCTTTATTCCTTTATCTTTTTAGAAAGAAGGGTAGAGACTAACTAGGAAAGGTTCTGTGAAGCTATTTAAGAGGTATGGTAGGCTATCCCTCAGCCATTAATTAATAGTATAATAGACTCTATGCCTTGTAGAATAAACATAATTATTAGAGCTTGAGACTAGTATATAAAGTACTAAATAGCTATAATTTAAATGTATTTAGAAGTTCTAAATTACTTTGGTTGTTAAGAAACTACACTTTAAAGTTTGTTGGTTGAAGTACTAATCTCAAGTGTGCACAGACTTTTGACCTGTATCTATATTATATAGTATTCTAGGGAGCTAAGGGTAAGGAAATACCTAAGTAATATACTTCTATACCTTAGTAAATCGCATAAACCTAGTTTAAGAAAAGATATATAATAAATTCCTAGTAATTACTTAAGACTTTAACTTTTTTAATAAATAATTTAGTACTTAAGTAAAAGCCCCTGTTCCAGGCAGGGAGGGACCTATTGAGGTGCCTGAAACCCTAATTAAAACCCCTATGCTAGAGGTAGAAGACCCCTTCAGGCTAGCAAGAATAAGGAAACCTATATTTTTAGAATATAATCATCGCGTGTAGAAAAGAATCTACTAAGAATAATGGCAGCAGATCTAATAATAAATCGTATCGTAATATTATTATATAGTATTTGTATTCAACCCAAGTTAAGTGGGCGTAAGCGCGAGGCTAAACGTGTTCTCAGCCTTGCTGCCCGAACGGCTTTGCGCCGAAACCCGTGTGTATAGAGATGTGCAAATTTCTATAGAGTAGCGGCAGTAGGTAAATTATGTTAGGTTGCATTTCTTCCTACTGTCGTCGTTGCATGTTTATCGCACTTCGAGCCATTGCATTCGAACCAAGTACCTGATGAGCTAAAACCTTGCCTTTCGGTTCTCTCAAGATCTAAGGTACGGAATCTAAAGTATACCTATGTTCTTAAGATGATCAATCTAGAACTCCACTTTAGTCCTTCCTGCTCTGTTCCTGAGCTGTATCATCCCGTTTCCTCTCTTCCTCTCTTTCCCTGCACCGTCCGGCGAACTTCCACTGAATGAGTGGCCCAACAAGTGTAACCCCCTGCACCGCAACGCATATTGTAAACGCCACGCCCACACCAACACCGTCGATCATTGGCATGACAAAACTCGTTCCGCCAGCAGCAAAGAGGCATCTTGCAAGATTAAGACTCGCGCTTGCAGCTGCGCTCCGCTCAGGAAAGACATCCACCAGGTATGTCATGATAAGCGATTGTGTTGAAACAGCGGTCCACCCTGTAATAAATGTTGATACGATAGGCACAGCGATGTGCACTTTCTCCGGATACTGGATTGTCCAGCCGAATAGGAGGATTGAGAGGCATTGCAGCAGAGAGAAGATCGGTATAAGACGGAGGCGGGCCTTCTCAATAGGGAACTGCTGGTGCCTTCCAGTTCCCTCTCGGATTGGGTGGGCGGAAGAGCAGGCTGCTTCGCTGTTGGTGGCATGTTTAGTATCATGTAAGGCCTCGTAGCTCGCTTTAACGCGATGATAATCGGCGTCCAGGATCCTTCCCGTCACCAGCGTCCCGATCATTGACCCGACACCATTTGCGATAAATGTCAACCCGATCTCTGTTTGAGATAGGCCATACCGATCCTCAAACAGCGACGACATGGCTGTAATACTCATCTGCCAAACAGCATAGTATATCGCCAGAAAGACAATGATAGGCGCCGCATGCGCAGTGATTAGTATCTTGACCGGTCCTAACAAGTTAACCCTCTTCCTCTCTGCCACCCGCGGCTGTTCATTCTCCCCTAACACCTGCCAGGAAACTGTAGTCAATCGCTGGTAAACAACAAGCGGAAACCTCGTCCACGAGTTCCCACCCTCAGACCCATTCCCAACAACACTCCTTAAAGTCTCCGGCAAGCAAACCCCCAATATCACCACAAAAACGCCACTGTAAATAGCCAAGAACCCAAAAATCGCCCTCCACCCCAAACTCCCCGAGATCGCACCCCCAATTACCGGCCCCACAGCAACAGGAACCAACAACCCAGCTTGGAAAACGCCCATAAACCCGCCCCTCTCATCCCTTGTTGTGATGTCAGCAACTACACCCGACCCAATCGCAATAGTGCTCGCGCTGCCTGTACTCTGTAGACACCGGAGGACGATTAGTGTGCCGTAATTCTTGGTGTTTGCGAGCCCGATGCATGCCGCTAGGAAAATGAGGAATGTCGCAATGTAAGCAGTTCGGCGGCCGTAGACGTCGGATATGGGGCCCCAGAGGGATGGCGCGAGACCTTGGAAGATGAGGTAGGAGGTTACGGTAAGGTTGATCGACGTTAAGGAGACGGAAAGGTCGGTGGCGATTGTGGGGAGGGCGGGAAAGTAGATGTTTGAGGCGAAGCCGGAGACTTTGTTCTTGTTAGTATGAAAAATTGTTTCTTTTTGGGTGCAGAAGAAAGTAAAAGGGCATACATGTTGCGGCTGCCGAAACAATAACGATGATGAGCCATTTTTGCCGCTTGTCAAAGATGGTGTAGGGAGGCGCGGGCGCGGGCGCCGTGGCCGTAGCCGTGGCCGTAGCCGTAGCCGTAGCTGTAGCTGTAGATGAAGATGTAGATGTAGATGCATTGGGAGAGGACATTTTGTTGTTGTGGTTCTTTTGCTTGCACTTTTATTCCGATAAACCAGGAAATACGAAGAAAACTGATGGAATGGAAGCGTGATGTAGTGTAGTGGATTAAATACCGTTCCGTTTGCACTCTTTCCGTTTGCAGGGGTGGCGATCGGCGGCCGCGGCTTATTTTGGGGTTGTCGGAATTCCGACCTCTCTCGGAGTTCCGTCTTTATCCTTACCAGCATGCTTCATATAAAGTTGCAGTCTCAGTTTCTTCTTCATACATATTTATACATCCCTTCTATACTTTCAACAACTCATCTTAACTATCACCATGGTCTCTACTACCCCCCGCCCGGCTTCTTCCTTGGGCCCCAACACCGCAATCCTCAACCTCGACCTTATGAACCTGCTTATAGACAACATAAAGTCCACTCCCGAAGGAAAATCATTCATTGCCAACTGCACCAAATGGACTGACGCAGTCCATGATGTGCCGAAACTACAAAAGTCCCAGCCCCTTACCATCTTCACAACTGTTGCGTTCCATCCGGGCCAACCAGAACTCGCACCAGATTCGCCCTTCGCGAAACTTATCGCGCCACTTGGAGAGTTGCGGATCGGATCTCCGGACGTGCAGATCCATGAGGCGTTTAATGTTTCTGAAGAGGAGGATATTGTTCTGGTGAAGACGAGAATAGGAGCAGGCGTAGGGAATGTGTTAGAGGAGATTTTAAAAGCGAGGGGGATAAAGAAGGTTGTTCTTGTATGTTTCGTCTACCCCTACTCTGCTCACCTACACAGCCCCTGTATCTCTGCAGGCTGAGAGCCTACTTTTGCCTTGATACTAACTGTTGGTTATTTGAACCGGTTTAGTCTGGTCTTAGCCTGTCAGGTGTTATACTGGCGACAGTATATAGACTTTTTGACCTAGACTATGACATTTATTTAATCAGAGATAATGTTCTTGAGTTACCGGTGGAGAAGCATAAGGTGGTTTCGGAACCTATACTTAATATGCTGTTGCCCAAGATGGGGGTTAAGGTTATCTCGCTAGAGGAGGCGTTGCGAGGGTTGAGAGGATCTGGTATTTGAGACAAGATACAGAAGCTCTTGTGCTTGGTGGTATTGGTGTACATTAAGCTGATATTTTAACGACAAATTGGAACGTCATATGATACTTATGCGCATATCTTATCAATGGGCAACAAAACAGGTATCATTCACTCTTAGCCAATTCCTCAGAAGAAGGCCAGTCATTGTATCCCACATCCACATACTCAGAAGGCCGATAAAAGATCCATCCGCCGTGATCATTCTCGGCGCTCAGTTCCCGGTCACTGAGCCTTGGGTAAGTTGCGGGCATGTCGTGGGCATCCTTTTTTGCGGGATAATGATTGGTTGTCATCGCTTGGTGATTCTGCCCGGTTCAGCCGCCCTCAACTTAGCGTTGACAGTGTCGTAACAGCATCCTCCCCCTAAAATTTGCAGCAAGCAAGAAATTATCAAGCTGAGTGTTAAGACACAGCCAGCCGCGGGAGCCTAATAGCCTATCAAGTCTACCACCAGAGAATAAAGCTCTAGCTATATAATAGAATAACTAATCAGAGATAAAAGCCTTTTTTAAATAACCAAGATATTTAGTATATAACATAGTATAGGAATAGTAATGCTAATAATAGATAGTATACTAAACTATTTACTACTAGTACACTAAATAATATATTATAAAGGATATTTAAGGATACTTATTTACTATTATATCTAGTCTTGCTTATTTTTCATAATTAATGAATTATTATAGAAGAACAGACCTCTCTACTTCTTCCTAACCCTGGTAACCTCTTATAAACTTATAATATTTAACTTAAATTACTTAATCCTTTTTAGTTAACTATTTTATCTAACTAGTATAAAGACTAGTCATGATTAGGGTTAAGCTTAAATTAATTAAGTAAGGCTAAATATCTTATATATAAAATACTTATAAAGTAGTTTATAGAAGTATATTATATGAGAAAGGGGTTTTTTATAGGCTTGGTTAAATTAGTGTATTTAAGACTTAGGAACTTAATAAGGATATAAGGGCTATTTTTAAGGATTATATAAATAATATAAGTTAATACTAAGGTTTAGAATCTTACTTTATAAGGATTCTAAAGTTAGTATATATTTAGTTAGACTATAGCTAAGTTAATATTAATAAGATATTTATATATTTTTATAATTATTTTTTCTCTTTATAGGCCTTAGTCCCTAAGACTAGGGATTTTTATTATCTAGATTAGATATATACTTAGTAAATACTAATAAAAACCCTATATAACTAGTAAAACCTTTTTCTAAAGGGAAAAATTATTATAGAAAGGGAAAAGGCTTTCTTATAAATATTAACTATTATATAATAGTATATAAACTCTTATCCTTTATAAGTATAGACTCTTATCCTTTAAGGATAGTATAATTATATTAATATTTTTTATAAATAATTTTTATAGCTAGTATAGCTTTATAAAGTACTTATAAATTAAAATAAGTAAAATTTATATAGGATTAGTAGTTTTTAACTAATAAAACCTTATTTTAAGTAATAGTTTTATAGAATATTTAATAATATTAAAGTAAAGTATAAAATAAGTACTTGAGTAAAGTACTACTTTATAAAGTACTTAAAAACGTATTATTTTTTAAGTACTTTTAGTAAATAACTATATAAGTAAAATTAAAATTTACCTTATTTTTAGAAGGATTAATACTTATATAAAACCTTTTTTTAATTTCTTTTTTCTTTTCTTCCTCTCTTTATCCCTTATATTATATTGATAGTAAGTATAGAGGTTCTATTAATCCCTTTTATGATTTATTAATCTATTATTAATTCTTTATTTTATATTACTTATTTTCTTTTATAGGTATTATTTCTATTACTTATAAATAATATTTTTATTTATAATTATTTTACTTAATTTCTAGTAAATATTTTACTTATTTCTTAATAATTACCTTATTTATTTCTTACTTTATAAAGGTATTAGCTAATCTTAAGTAATTTATAAATATAATAATAGCTATTCCTATTTTTACTTTCCCTATTTTTAGTATTTCCCTTATTATTTAATAAGGGTTAAACTTTTTAAATAGCTTATTAACTTTTAAGTATAGCTATTCAATAATATAGTTATAAGGTAATATTAATAACTGCTTTTCTCCCTAGACTATAACACGCGGGATATTTATAATTATTATAACTAATATTTACTACTAGCCTGCAGCTCTAGTAAGTACTTTATTAGATTTTATAAGGCTTTATAAAAAAACTTTTAATAAGTAAAGCTAATTTTTAACTAGCTACTTATTTATTTTTTATTATAACTTCCCCTAGCCCTGCAGGCCTATTTCTAAAAGCTACCTAAGATATACTATTTTAGTAGTTATATTTATTAATAACTAGGCTATAACTTAATTTATTAGTTATTTTAATATATAAGGTAACTAGCTATAGATTATACTATTTAATATTATATTTATTTATAATTATACTACTAGGTCTAGTACCTTAAACAGGACTTAAGCCCCTATCTTTTTAGGAATATATATAAATTTTTACCCTAGTATGTTAATATATTTACTTTTATAATAAATTATATACTAACTAGCTTATTAAATAATATTAAATTTATAAAGCTATTTTTATTACTTATACTAGCTATAAACCACTATCTAGAAATAAGTATTTAAAGTATATTCTAATATTTACAGGTATTATAAAATATAGGCCTATATTTTTAGAATATATATTCCCTGCTTACTTATATAGTAAGAACTAGGTATTAATCTAATAAGAGATTAGGTAAGCTAAGGTTATTATTTTAGTTAGTTATATTAAATTAAGGTATTTAATATCTTAGTAATTAAGTAATCCTTAACTTAGGTTATAATATTTTATAACTTAACCTAGAAATTTTAAATACTTACTAACTAGTAATTAATAGCTGCCCTATTAATAATTATAAGTCTTATTAAGACTAGACCACTTCTAAAGTAACTATATAAATATTTAATAATTTATATTATATTATAATTACTGCTAGCTAGTTTTGAAAGGGTATTACTAAACTTACTAGTAATAAAGGAAGTATTACTACTATATATATAGTATATAATATAAAAAAATACATATTATAGTCCTAGCCCTTAAGTACCTTTAACTACTTTATAACTACTTAATAATAACTTTATTACTATAAAGATTATAATCTAAAAAAACTGGGTTAGAAAGCTAACTACTAGTTAAGTAGTTATTAATTAATTATCTTTTTTTATAGCTTTTTTTATTTCTTGATAAGTTTTAGCTCTATCTTTTTATTAATAATTTACTTAATATAAATCTCTTTTTTTTAAGCCTTAATAATTATTTTATACTATTTACTAAAGCTTGAGTTCCTGCTTTCTTTATTTAAGGAATATAATATTTATAATAATAACTTATTAAAGATCTAGCTAGATAGAATAAATAGACCTAAATAATTAATAAGTACTTAATAAATAATTACTAAGTAATCAAGACTTACTTATTATTATCCTATATAGGCAAGGATAATAATATTAAAGTTATTAAAGTAGTATACTTAAATACCTGCCTTTTTAATAAGATCTTAGTTAAAGTAAATAAATATAATATAGTATAATATTTATATTTACATGCCTTCTCTTTAACTAGTTAATAAGTACTTACTAAGTAGCTATTAAATATTAATACTTACTAGCTATTTTTCCTATTTCTAGTTAATAATAATTTATATATTTTAATAGATTTCTGGGTAACTTACTTATATCACCTTCTTTTATATACTATAAATAGAAGTTCTTTATATTTATAGATTTATATAAATAATAAATACTAAATTATATAAAATTCTTATATGTGAGAAAGGGGTTTCTTATAGGCTTGGTTGAATTAGTGTATTCAAGACTCGGGAACCTAATAAGGAAATAAGGGCTGTTTTTAAGGATCGCGGAAATAATATAGATTAATACTAGGGTTCAGAATCTTGCTTTATAAGGATTCTAAAGCTAGTATATGCTTAGTTAGCCCGCGGCTAAGTTAGTATTAGTAGGGCATTTACGTATTTTTATAATTATTTTCTTCTTTTACAGGCCTTAGTTCCTAAGGCTAGGGGTTCTTGCTATCTAATCTAGATATATACTTAGTAAGTACTAGTAAAAACCTTGTATAGCTAGTAAAACCTCTTTATAAAGGGAAAAGCTACTATAAAAAAGGAAAAGACTTTCTCGCGGGTAACTTACCACTATATAATAGTATATAAAGTTATTTTCTTAATACTCTCCTATCTCTTGTGGATAGTATAAATATGTAAATATTCCTCGCGAGCATAGATTCTTATTTTTTAGGGATAGTATAGTCCTGTTAGTATTCTTCGCGAGTAATCTTTATAGCTTAGTATAACTCCATGAAGTATTTATAAACTAAAGTAAGTAAAATTCACGTGGGATTAGTAGTTCCTGACTAGTAAAACCTTATCCTAAGTAAAAGTTTTATAGAATATTTAATAGTGTTAAAGTAAAGCGCGAAGTAAGTACTTGGGTAAAGTACTACTTTATAAAGTGCCTAGAAAGGTTTCACTTTTTTTAAGTATTTTTAGTAGGCAGCTGCGTGGGTAAAGTTAAAATTTACCTTACTTTTAGAAGGAATAATATTTATATAAGACCTCTTTCTTTCCTAACTCCTTTGTTCTCTTCTTCCTCTCTTTATTCCCGCGTACTATATTAATAGTAAGTATACAGGTTCTATTAATCCCCTTCACGATTTATTAATTTATTACTAATTCCTTGCTTTATATTACTTATTTCCTTCTACAGGTATTATTTCTATCGCTCGCGAGTAATACCTTACTTGTTTCCTAGTAATCACCTTGCTTCTATAATTACCTCGCCTGTTTTTTAGTAATTACCTTGCTTCTATAATTACCTTACTTATTTCTTAGTAATTACCTTACTTCTATAATTACCTTACTTATTTCTTACTTTATAAAAGTATTAGCTAACCTTAAGTAATTTATAAATATAATAATAGCTGCTCCTACTCCTGCCTTCCTTACTTTTAGTATTTCTCTTATTATTTAATAAAGGCTAAATTTTTTAAATAGCCTATTAAATCTCGAGCGTGGTTATTTAGTAATATAGTTATGGGCTAATATTATTAATTACCTTCCTCCCTAGATTATAACACGCGGGATACTTATAATTATTATAATAAATATTTATTACTAGCTTGCAGCTCTAGTAAGTATCTTATTAAGTTTTATAAAGCTTTATAAATAAAATTTTAATAAATAAAGCTAACTTCTAACTAGCTACTTATTAATTTTTTTATTATAACTCCCCCTAGTCCCGCGGGCCTATTTCTAAGAGCTACCTAGGATATACTATCTCTAGTAGTTATATTTATTAATAACTAAGTTATAACTTAGCTTATTAATTATCCTAGTATATAAAATAATTAGTTATAAATTATACTACCTAGTTTAATATTTATTATTATAATTATATTACTAGGTCTAGCTTCTTAGACAGGACTTAAGCCCTTATTTTTCTAGAAATATACGTGGATCTTTGCCCTAGTATATTAATATATTTATTTTTATAATAAATTATTTACTAACTAGCTTGTTAAATAATATTAAATTTATAAAACTATTTTTATTACTCGTGTTAGCTATAAACTATTACCTAGAAATAAGTATATAAAATATATTTTATTATTTGCAGGTATTACAAGGCGTAGGCCTATATTTATAAAATATATTTTTAGTAAGATTAGGTAGAAATATAATAATTACTTTTATTATAGTATTCCTTACTTACTTATATAGTAAGAACTAGGTATTAGTCTAACTTTACCTAAGTATTATATAAGCTTATTAGTATATTTTTAATTAAGGGTAATTTAATAAGAAAAGTCTTGCTTTTATAAATAAAGCTTTATTATTAGATTTAGGTATCTTATATACTATATTTCTTATTAAAATATGTGATAAGCCTATAATATTTTCTAAGCTTATAATAATACTAGCCGCTAACCTGCTAGCATAATTATATATAATAATAATACCTTACCCTACTTATATTTTTTATTTTTAGGTATTTATTTATAGAGTTTATTTTAGGCCAGGTATATATATATCCTTAGTAGCCTAGTTTTTATCCTTCTATAATATTATTACTATAAAATTTAAAGATTTTTTTATTACTTTAACTTCTTTTATAAATTTCTTAAATATCTATAAATACCTTAAGTAGCTTGCAGGCTCTTATATAATATTATTCTTGCCTAGCTTATATATTTTTTATTTAATTTAGTATAACTATCTATAATTATTCTTATTTCTTTTCCTTATAAGGATAATTTTAGATATATAGTAACCGGTATCTACTTTTATAAGGTATATAGGGAACTATTTTATAGAATTAACTCCTTTTATTTCCTGATACTCGCAAAGTATTAAAATATAAAAGATATTATAGATGTCTAGCCTCGCAAGCAAGTCTAAATAATATATATTTTATTTAATATATTTAATAACTTACTAAGCTTTATAAAATAATATATCTAGCTTATAAGATAGTTATACTAAAAACTAGTTCTTTATACTAACTTATATATACTTACTAACCTTAAAGGTCTTAATAATATATTTCTTATTATAATACCTTTTCTAGTACTTACAGGTCTTTTTTAAAGCCTTAATAATATTTTTATAAATCCCTTATAGCCTAGCTATATAATTTATAATACCTTTTTTTATAATATCCTAGATATCTAGTTAGGTATCTAGCACAAGCACGCGAGGGTACTTACTTATTTTTATATAAAATAAAGTAGTACTTATTAATACCTACTCTAAGTTATTATATATAAACTCCGCGAGTAGTAAGAAATTAACTGTTAAGAACCCAGCCAGGCGGTCTACGCGGCAGAATGATGCGAACCAGTGACGTTGCGACGGGATAATAGTATCCCAGGACACTATTATCGAGGAAGGAATATTATCGGCCACGGAAGATTACGCTGTTACAATATTCGGGTTCTCAACATGTTAACCACCTTCGGTGTTATGACGGACCTAGCGACACCAACAGGCACGGACGGATACAAACTGTTATCTCAGAGTTACCTTTGGAACAGCAACACACTCGTACGAACTACTCTACAGGTATCTTATACGTAGGATACTTGGCCTTGCCTACTTCGACTAAGCTCAACCTGACCGTGATTAGTCTTCATACTAGTTGGACGTGAAGCTGTGTGGAAAAGGATTAAGTGAGTTAAGTCAAGCGTTGCGAGCTTACGAGAGGTTACCAGGGTTAGGAAGACGCAGAGAGGTCTGTTCTTCCGTAACATTAACCTAGTTATCCTGGTTAAAGTTAATATAACTTCGCAAGTACTATTCTAAGATATTATTTAAGTATTTTATCTAGCTATTTATTTATAAATAATATATAGTACTTAATAACTACTTAATTTTAAGATAATATATTAAGTTAGACTAGAACCCTAGTATAAAAACTAATCTATAATTTATTATAATATTTACAGGTACTTTATATAAGTAAATTACTTTATAAAATATTATCTCCGCAAGTTATATTTTTTTAATTATTTTATAAATAAGGATAAAATAAGCTATCTTGCTTAAATAATTAATAATAATAAAAATTATATTATATAGCTACTAGTTAGGATCCGTGATCCCCGCGCTAGCTAGTAGATTAGTAATAAAATCTATACTAATCTATTCTTATATTCTTATAGGGACTAGCAAGGGCTGTAGCAAGCCCTGCTATTTATTATACTTAATCCTCGCGCTTAAGTATATTATATAATTTTAATAATATTTCTTAATAAATTTATATAAGTGCGGCTACTAGAATTACTAATAAACAAGCTCCTAGGTTTTTTTTAAGGTAAAGTATCTTATTAAAAAATTATTATAAAGCTTTATAAGTATCTTCAAACACAAGAAATACTAGTCTAGGATATATATTTTTCCTTTATAATAAAGTATATTATCCTTATTTAACTAGAGGCTTAGCTCTAATCTACCCTTTTTAAATATAATATACTTAGTATTAGGATTTGCTAGGCCTTTATAAATATATTATATAATAAAATTATTTTTTAGTAGTATTAGAAGCTTCTCTAGTAACTTAATAAAAGAGTCCTCGCGAAATAGTTTTTTATTATATAAGATATGCTAGGCTATTACCCGCGTAGTTTAATATTACTTAGTATTAGATTTATTAACTATTATAATCCTTGCGACTAGTCCCTTACCTAACTTTTATAATATAAGTATTTATTTTAAAGCTAGTATTATAGTTATAACTTACTTCGCGGATAAGCTAAGCTAATTTTATAACTTATTAAAAGTATACTCTTAGTACTCTAGCTTATCCTTATAATAAATAGATTTTATATAGTCTACCCTGTATAATAAGCTATTTACTAGGTTAAGCTTACTCGTATAATAAATTATCCTAAATCTAAATCTTATTAAGAACTAGGACTAATAAATTTATATTCGCGAGAAAACTTTAATTTATAACTAAAAGTTCTATAATATTTTATAATCTATAATAACTTTTATTTCCTTATAATTACTTTTTAGGTAATACTATTATCTATAAAATAATTTTATAATAGCTAGAAGTTCTTACTTGCTAATATTATAATTATACTTAGTAATAGTTATTTTCTTAGAGAAGAATATTACTAAGTATTATATACTATTTTTTTATAGCTAGGTTAATATACTATAAACTACCTAGCTAGAAGTATTACTCTTTAATTATATAAGAAGAAACTTATTTTAATAAGTTAGTTTTATTATCTTATAAAAAGCTTTCTTAATCTTCTAGAATAATTCGCGAGCTTTATTTATTATAATATCTTTAAGATTTTTAATAAACTATAGGGTATCTTACTTACTAGGCTTCCTTAATAAATTTATAAGTAAAGCTATAAAATAAGAGTACTTCTTTATAAAATATTAGTACTAATTCGCGAAGCTAATAAATATAAGAATATTATAAGTAGTCTTAGATATAAACTATTTTATAATAATACTTACCTACGAGAGTTTTATCTTAATACTCTCTAATATAATTATATACTTAAAAAGATTAATCTTAGTTACTATAAAGCTATATTTATTTTACTTATAATATAAACTTATCTTATATAATTTATTAAGAACTTTTTTTACTTATTAATAATATTCCTCTAGTATCTGCGAGAACATAATTATATTATTTAAGTATATAATAATATATATGTCTAGGATATTATAGAATACCTAGTTTATAAATCTTTAGAATATTATAGGGGCGTTTATTAAACTAAATAATATTATATAATATTTATATAACTTATATTTTATCTGGAAAGCTATCTTCTACTTATGTTTATAAGTAATATAAATCTAATTAAATATATTATAAAGGTTAAATTAACTAAACTACTTAGCCCTATTAAGTTTCCTAATTATCTTATTTATTAATAAAAATAGATACTAGTTTTTTAATAATAATAGTATTTAGTTTATAATAGTCCGCGTATATATAAATACTACTATTTTTTTTTAGCGTGTAAAGTAATAGTACTTTTATAAGTAACTTAAATAGTTAGATTTATTCTTTTATAAATATTATTAAGATATACTCGCGAATAGCTAGTATTTTATAAGAGAGTAATTATATAAGAGATTAAATAATAGTTTTTTACTTTTTTCTAGTTTAATCTGCAAGTTAACTCTTTTATAATATAAAGGCAATTTCTTTAATTTATAGTTTAAGAAGATATCTATAAATTTATAATATTACTTAAGGATACCTTTTATTAATAATTTATTTATTTAGATTATATTAACCTAAAGAACTTATATTTATAATAAATTATAAGTAGTACGTATCTCTTCCGCGGTAATTATAAAAATATTTAAAAAAGAATTATTATAAAAGTTTAAGATTTTATCTACTTAGCAGGTCTCTAGGTCACGGAGTTTTATTTAAATAATACTTAAGAAAGGCTCTAAGATATCTAGTAAAAATATAGCTAGCTTATAAGAGATTTTATAGATTTTATAAAAGTTCTTAAGCTTTATCTTAGCCTTTATTATTTTTTTATTCTAGAGTTCCTAGTTATTTACTATTAATATATAAATTTATTATAATAATATTTTTTAGCTTACTTGCTTTGCTAGTATTATAAGTATAATATTTATTATATTACTATTATTTACTAATACTCGCGTGATATAAATAATATTATTATTAAGCTTAATTAAGGTAGGAAGCTACTTCTACTTTATAAATAGCTTAGTACTAGTAGGTAAGATCTTAAGTTTTCTTATTAAGATATTAATTATAACTACTTCTAGTAAAGGAGCTTAATAAAAATACTTAATAAGAAAAGTATTAAAATACTTTTGTAAAGGACTAACTGCGGCTATCTCTAGTAAAAGAGCTTAGTAAAAGTACTTGCTTAAGATCTTTTTAAGCCCTTAGTTTTTTATATAAGTATAAATAATAAGGTTTTTTTATATAAAGAATTAACTCTCCCCTTATATAAGGTAATTTTTTGCCTAGTACTTACTCTTATAATACTTATAATAAGTATTTTAATCCTTAAACCTTTCTTTGTGGGATCCTACCTAGTTAGCGAGTAGTTTAGAATATTTATTTTATAAACCTTAGTTCCTAGTAGGACTACTAGGTAGCCCTTATAAATACTCTTTTAAAAAATAAGAATTATTATATTTATAGCTATTATTCCGCCCTTTTATAAGGCTAGGGCTACTATTATTTAATCTTTATAAGTTATTATTAATACTAGTATAGATTAGAGGTTAAAGCTTAATAGCTATATTTATAAGATTTTATTATTTATATAATATTTCTAGCTACTTATAGAGTCGCTATTAAGTCTTATAAAATAATAATTTATAAAATATATAAAGCTAAATTAGTTTAGGGTTCTTCGTGTTCTTACCTAATTTGCTAATTATTTTATTAAACTATTTAAGATATGCGAATTTAGTCTTTTTATTAGGCTTTATACAAGCGCGGAAAATAATAAACTATAATTTTTAAAGTTTATTTTATAGGTTTCCTAGTTACTCTTTAAGAAAGTTATATAAATTATCCTAACTTTTTTTATAATATTTACGCGAGCTTTTGTTTCCTTATAAAGTAGTAAGTATACTATCTAGGTAAAGTATTATATAATCTACCTTTTTTTTTTTATTAAACTAGTTTATTTTCGCAAGTATATTTATCTAGTTATAGAATATCTAGTAGTTAGTATAGTTAGTAATTAAGTAAAGTATACTTTTTAATAATAAGTAAACTCTAGGTAAATATTTCTTTATAAGGCCCTTATAAATTATTTTAAATAATTAATAAGTATACTTGTAAGACTTAAGTATATTAAGCTTAATAAATTATTTATAAGTAATAAACTTATACTCGAGTATTATAATATATTATTTCTTAATAATTAGTAATTTCTTACTAGCTATTTATAACTTAAGGATAAGAGTCTTACTAGGTATAGGCCCCTTTACTAAGGAAGTACTCGTAGTAGAACTATCTTATTTTACGGGGGGTACTTAACTTATTCCCTTAGGGGTTTAAGCTAATTATAAGGATCTTTTTAATTTTTTTACTATTATAAATAAACTAATTCGCGGGGGTAAAATATTAAAATTATAAGAAAGGGGTTTCTTATAGGCTTGGTTAAATTAGTGTATTTAAGACTTAGGAACCTAATAAAGAAATAAGAGCTATTTTTAAGGATTATGGAAATAATATAAATTAATACTGAGGTTTAGAATCTCACTTTACAAGGATTCTAAAGTTAGTGTACGCTTAGTTAGCCCGCGGCTGAGTTAGTACTGGCAGGATGTTTGCGTGTCCTTACACCTAGTTAATAAGTATAAGGCTGTAATTATTTAGCTAGCTATAATATTCGATTAAACTAGTTTAACTTAAATAATTAGGTTCTTAATATTCTAGTAAGATATAGATTTCTTTATTTTTAAGATTCTTAGTAGTATTCTTAATCCTTTTTTTAATAATTTATTAAGTTCTTAATAAGTTCCTAAATATTTTTTAAAGATATTATATTTTTTTTATTTTACTAGGTATTAGGTTTTACTACTAACTTACTTATAATCTAGGATTTTTTTAAGTTTATATTTTATTTTATTTATATACCTTAATTTTTATATACTTAGTAAGTTTAGTATTAATAAGTACTAGTTCTAATAATAAAATATAAAAAACTAAGTATATATACTTTATTAAAGTAGGTAGCTTTAATTAATAATTAACTAGTCTTAGTTACTTATTAATTTTAAATAATCCTAAGTAAATATAGTCTAGCTTTATACTTAGTTATTTTATTTTATTATTTTATTATAAGAGAAATATCTTCCCTTTCTTTTTTAGATTTAGTCTCTTAAATCTTTTTTTATTATAGTAGATTATTATTTATATATTAATAATTAATATAAATTATTTTATAAATATTTTATATATAAAATACTAGGCCTTATTTATTTTAACTAAGGTTAACCCTGACTATAACTAGTCTTTATACTAGTTAGATAAAAAGCTATTTAGAGAAAGGATTAAATAAGTTAAATTAAGTATTATAAGTTTATAAAAGGTTACTAGGGTTAGGAAGAAGTAGAGAGGTCTATTCTTCTGTAACAATACTCAGGATTCTTTTTTTTGGGGGGGGGGAGGCGGGATGTAATAACCTGAAACCCCCCCTTTGCCAAGACGTTTTTGGGTCAGTACCCCCCGCCTCCCTCTATCGTGCCGGAACATAGTTAGACTGTCAGCTGGACAGCCTTGAACGGCCTGCATAACTTCCTGTCCACCACCTATCATGGTTCCTATGGTGTTGAGGCATCTCTCGGTTGAAATAGCTGTTGATCATACAGAGTGTGGCCCTGATCGTGGTACGTAAAAGATAGGCTATGTATGGAAACCCAAAATCCAGCACCATGCGCAGATCAGACCATGTCTTAGTGTATGACGTCACCTAGCCGACCCCTACCGTACAGATTCCTACAGGGTCGTATAACAGTGCGACCCTAAGTTTCAAGCGAAACGGCCACCACCTTTAAAAAATTCAAAAATTCAAAATTCAAAGTAAAAAAAACTTTAGCACGCGATATCTCAGTAACAACACGGCCAAATTCAACGAGCAAACCGAGGATTGAATGCTGAAGGTGCTCCGCGTGTCAAAAAAAAATATAATAAAACACTGATATCACAAAAGCCTAAACAAGCTGGCGGTTTGGCTGTGGTGGCTCTCTGGCTGGTAGGGTTGCACCTGTAGGATTCCGTAGGGGTCGGTTACATCACCTTTCTCCCCTTCTGTCCCAAGTGCAAATCAATGAGTCGATGGTTCCAGATTCCGGTGGCCCCGAGCTCAATATGCGATTCTTGCTCCGAGGCACACCCGGCCCTTCATGCGTGGCTAGCCCTCTGCTTGAGTTTCAAGTTCTCGAACGAAAAAAAATACATCAGGAGACTCCCTTGCGAACATCGCGAGAAACTATTGCCATCCGCATCCTAGAACAATATCCTCCCTCAAGATGAACGCATTGGCCCAAGAAATCAGAAAACTGCACGCTGAGGCCGACGAAATAGGCCGTGAAAAGATCTGCAACGAGCTGGGTGTCCTCCAAGCATCCTTGGCTTCCGAATTGAATAGTATCTTGAGACTAGCAGGTGGGGTGAGTATATATAATATGCCTTTATGCCCCCAGTTGGAAGGAATCTCGTTTAATTCCCTGATACAGCCATTCGAGCTAGCATTAGTGAAAATAGGGTTGGATCAGGGCATTTTTCAGGCGCTTCACGAGCGCTCCCACACTTTGCCGGAGCTTGCGAAGAAAACTGGCCTGCCGCTGGATGTGCTTGGTGAGTCTCCCTTGGTGTATTCTCACCTTTAAGTGCTTGTTAACAGAGATCCCATCGGTGGTAGAGCTTATTTTGCGTGGCCAAGCATCTGGCGGCATGATCAAAGAGGAGGCAGGGGCATTTGCGGCGAACAGGTTCACCGCGCTTTTTAGTGGATCAAATGCGTGCGGGGCACTGAGCTATATGTAAGTTCATAGATTGTCCAGAGGAAGGGGTGAAAGGCGCTGATATCACCGCGTAGCTTCGATATGATGGTGCCAGTCGCTTCTGCACTTCCAGGCTACCTAACGGAGCATGAAAAGCCTACCATGACATCCGCCCACGATACTGTTTTTCAAAGGGCATTTGAAACGGATCTCTCCATTTTTGACTGGGCAAAGAAGCATCCAGAGCGTCTCGGAGGGTTGTTCAAGCTTCTCGCTCTGTTGTCGACTATCCAGGACTGGACCGAGGCGTTCCCCATCGCGGAAGAGATTGGCTCATTTACGAGCTACGGCAGAGAAAGAGCTGTCCTTGTGGATGTGGGCGGCGGCGCAGGACCCCAGTCAGCTCTCTTCAAACAGAGATTCCCTCACCTTACCGGACGGGTCATTGTGCAAGACTTTCCCGAGGCTCTGGCACAGGCGGACCCAATCGATGGCGTCGAGTTTATGGAATATGACTGCTTTACGCCGCAGCCGATCAAGGGGGCAAAGTTCTATTATCTACGGTACGTCTTGCATCTTTGGCAGGACGACAAGTGTGTTGCAGCTTTGAAATCAATTATTCCTGCAATGGACCCTGAATCCCGCATCCTTATTGACGAGGCCGTTGTCCCAGCTGCCGGCGCGACTTGGCAGGTTGCGTGGCTAGGCATTGAGATGGCCGCTACGATGGCCGGTGTGGAGCGCACGAGGGCACGGTGGGAGAACTTGCTGGATGAAGCGGGATTGAAGATTCTAAATATCTTCCCTTACGACTCGAACGGCCAGTCAATTATCATGGCGGTTCCGAGGCACTGAATTTGGAATGCGGTAGTTTACTCGTCATGTTTGCAAGCAGGTGCTTTGAGCTGTAACAAATGAATGATGTCCTTCACACCTTTCTCTAGCCCTGATATTGGGCGAAGGGTATAGAAGCAAGAATGTTTGGATTCAGCGCTTACCGCTCAGAGATTATTGTATCTATAATGTGATCATGGCATAACCATCAAAGTGTGTGGCGAGTACTACTCGTCGTTATCCTGCAGGTTGTTGCAGCCTGATTGACACGGGTGAAGACTGATGCTAGGTCCCAGGACAATGTTCATTCCAATTATGTTGGCTTAGAAGGCAAGCTTCCTTTTTATACAGCGAGATGAATGGGGGCTGTATAGAAAATCACGTCAAACAATTTCGTTGAGATCCAAAATCCGCTCTTCCGATGACGATATGTACCGTATATGAGTGACTATATATATAGTTGTAAAATATAAACTCCAGAGAGCCTATTTCACTATTTTATGTTCCTATTCTTGACATAATACGCCTAACAGACTCCTTGAGGGTCTCTCCAACACTAATGATTTCGCTTCCCTGAATAAGAGGCGTCCAGTATGATAATCGGGCGAAAGAGTTGTCTTGGTAGACGAAAATCCTTACGACGAGGGTGCACTGTAAACACCGAAGAGATGTTAGAGTTTATATAACTATTTTAGGAAGTGTATTTGCCTCTGTTTCTCCGTGCCTTTTGACCTCTGGCACCATATCCCCGTGTCGCTGCACAAGTGCTGCTCAACTGATAGGCAGGTGTCGAATAGAGGAACGTCCAGAGTGTTTTGAGTATTTCGCAACCGCGGCGATATCCCTGAGTGAGCAGTGCTGGTGTAATAGTCTTTCTCCATCCGCGATTCCATTGCGTCGAAGGATATCCGAGAAAGATTGATGGCTTGGGATAGTTACGCTACAGGGAAGCACATTGAATAGGGACCCGATGATGCTGCTGACATGCGCGACTGGGGCGTCACGACCGGAAAGTAGGATTCCGAAGCACATGTCCCTTAAGCCGGCATGCTGCTACAGAGTGAGCGCCCATGAAACCTGCAAAACGTTTGTCAGGCTGAACCCCGTTCGACTGCAGAAGTCCCGTGCTCTATGTGTGTTGACAAGGGTGACCGTGTGGGTCTGAAGTTTGGGTTGTGTCTGTTTATGGTGTTCAAGACCGTTCATACTATTGGCGCTGAGGATATTGTGGTTCTCCGCCTATTGTTGCCGGAAGGAGACCCAAGCTCGATAAAGAGGTTCCTCCGGTTCCGAGGCATGTGTGCCGTCCTACGCGGCTCCAAGTTTGGGAAGTCGTATAAGGACCGAGGTGGAGTTGAGCATTGCGAAGCGGCCCTCGAGCTTGCAAAGACTCTTCCACATGTTGTTTGGTAGATACTCAACCTGTACTGGTAAGGGAGGTTGTTCCGGCCACGGCGCGGCAAAAGGGGCTCTACAACCGTGGGCCAAATATTGTGGTCGTCAACTTCTGTTACGATTTCCACATCTATTAGATATTCACTCAGGACTACCTAAAACCACCGAAAATTGTTGGAACGGTCCTGAAGGATAACCTCGCAGAGACTGGGATAGCACAATACTACTTGGCGCCAGCCTTTAGCAAGATAGATCGGGTCTAATAGTACCTTTGGCATGGGAAGCTCCCAGACGGTATCGGCTTGTAGTCAAAAATCACGACTTAATGATCCTAGATGAGGTGAAGAATTAGGATAAGCGCCGAGGACCTCTGTACCCTTGCCGGATATCGCCTTAGCTAGTCTGATATCATGCTCAAACGCTGGCCGGTCGCCGTGTATAGTCCGAACTAACAAGAACTCATTCACGGGGTCGCTGAAATACCCTGTAGGCTCTATGGTAATTTGCGACGCTAATAAGTCGATGCACTTTGCCTTGAAGACGTCGGCACGCTTACGGCGATGCCCCCGCGGTTGCGCTCTTAAAAAAAAACATATGGCAACCAATAAGTCGCACCCAAGGGAGGCAAGTTAATCATAAAGTTCAATATAATCAGGCTCGGACTCTAGAGCAGATGTTATCAGGTATTTTAGTTTTGTCTTTATAGGCGACAAGAGTCGACTGGTCGAGCCCCCCCCGTACGCAGTTTCCCACGACCGCAATACGCTCCATGTTAGCTTAGTTGCGCCTTCCCGTGCTCGAACATGGTCCAGAAGAAGGCGCGGCTGGGACGGTCTGTACTAAAGCTGTACCGGTATGCAGCAGTGGGGCGTCTCTCCGTGCCCGGGTGTATTCCGCATGTGAAGCATCAACTGCGAGAGGAGAGTCCTAATGCGCGGGTTAATTCTAGTTTAGATAATGCCCGTTTGTAGGTCCATGTCTACTATTAGAACACCCACAAAGAAGACAAGTCGTGAGTAGTGTGATCCCTCGGGGGTAACTCGCTTAGCAACTACCTGGAACTTGGTTCCGAGATACTCGCGCGCATACTGTTCTAGCTTCTTAAGCATAATGCCCGCTTTGCGAACGTCAGATTTAGTACTGATTCCGTTTCTCGACATAATGCTTCCAATCCGGGTTACCATGGGGCAGAATTAGGGCTAGCATGTCAGCCATGCTTTCAAGGATTAAATATACTTGCTCGAAGGGTAGAATTGCGCAGTCATACAAAGCATTTACGACTACCCTGTTCGCCTCGGGCTCGCAGATCAGACTAAAAGGCCGAGTCCTGAACTTGATGTACGATTATACCTTCCAGGAACTATTTAACTCCTAGTCTGTTATTTTGGCCGGCGGCCCTGGTCTAGATGACGGCTTTACAACTAGGGGACTCTGGAATCTACAAGCCATAGCTGCACCAGGGCTTGCTTGTTAGATCTCACGCAACCTGGTGTGCTCAAGGGGTATTACTGCAATGGTCTCATCCTATAACCTTTGCAGCTCCTCGTTAATGTCGGCGTTGGGCTGGAGAGTGACGCGCACGGGATAGGTAGCGATGGTTGGCCCGATGATGCCCGCTATCCCCAGCATATTGCGTGCCATTAAGGTAATGCCAAATATAATATCCGAAGAGCCACCCTGCTGTGCTAATACGAGCGCCCAAGCTAGGCGGATGATGGTCGATACTGTTACTCCTCTGGTATTGCTCGGACGAACAGGGAGGACCTGACGTAGAAATCACCGACTCAGACGAAGCTACAGGGATATTGGGTAGGAGAGGCACCGCTCCTAGACCTTTGAATTTTTGTCTGCAGTATTCCCTCGCAATGGCTCGGTCAAGTCCCTGGATGTACTTGATAAAAGGCCGGAAATGCTGGGGCTTTACTGTATGACCCTCGTATACAGCGTGTACAGCTTCGAGGATCTTGTTGTATGACTACCAGTCGAGGAGGGAATAGTATATTACTATGGTAAATGTGGGAGATTGCCTGCCGGAAGCGGCGACTAGGTAAACCAGACGGGAGCCGAAGGTTATGTCAAAGTCGCAAGCACCCCCAGGTATCTGCTCTAGCCATTCTATTTCCTCATGGCGAATGACTACTTAGAGGTAGCAATTGGTAGGTTCAAGCTGCGCAGTAGTGATGATTCGAGTGCGCAGGATCGCGTAAGACCTGGCAATATCATCTCAAGCACCACGGAACCGATCCTAGTCAATCGCTGGAGAAAGACAAAGGGAAAGCGAGCCTGGAAGGAGCCTGGCTGGCAGACGCTGCGTGCCATGAACTGTTCCTGAATAGGCGAGTATGGGCAATTGTATTCAATCTGAAAAGCCAGAACCTAACATAGCTCAGCGGCGAGCGCCTTGAGAATCTCGACCTCCGTGACGTCTAACATGGAGTATGGTGGAACTACAGCGTTTGCGTCAATGGCAAGCGGCCGTTTATGTCGCTTCTGCGCCGGATGCGACATGTCGGACATAATCGAGTGCTGGAAAACGTCCGCTACCGTGAGATTAAGGCCCGTATTCTTTTCTGTTTCGTTCACCAACTTGATGGCCGAAACGGAATCACCCCTAATGTGGAAGAAGTCGTTAGTCTCGCCAACCTCCTCCGGCTCTAATTCGAGCACGCGGGCAACGGCCTGTACCCGGAGGTCAGAATCACAGCCGGGTTGACGTCTCTGCAGATTCCTCGAAGTCGTTCAACTGAGTGAGCCGGGTCGAGCAGCACAAACGCAGCCCCGCTCTTCAAGACTCCTAACATAGCCACGGCTGTCCACTTACTCTTTTGAAAGAGCAGCGGCACGATTGTTTCTGAGGAGACAGCGTATCTGTGTAAAACATTGGCGACTGCGAGGAACAGGCTGTTTAGCGTTGAATATGTAAGGGAGCCGTCCCAGGCGCAGATCGCCTCGGTGTCTGGGTTTGCGATGGCTTGCCTTTCGACAAGATGATGAATGCATGCTGAGTTGGTGCCTGTTTAATCAATGCATTCCAGCTGTGAGTCTTGTCTCGGTTGTCATCGGGAATTGTATGCATGGCCTGTAAAGGCCCTGTTGTAGCAAAGCTATAAAATAAGAGTACTTCTTTATAAAATATTAGTACTAATTTACAAAGCTAATAAATATAAGAATATTATAAGTAGTCCTAGATATAGGCTACTTTATAATAATATTTACTTATAAGGGTTCTATCTTAATACCCTGCAGGTAGATTCTAGTCTGTGCCCTAAATTTTATATAGAATTTACAGCTATATCTATCTTATTATTTTATAGCTTTTAATACTTATACTATTAAATCCATGTACTTTATTCTTAAAGAATTAAAAGTAAGCCTATAAAATAATAAAATTACCTTAGGATTAATATAAAGTACTTACAAAGTACTTTAAAAGTACTTATTAAGTACTTAAATAAACTACTTTATTATACTAATACCAGATTTAACAAGTTTATAAAGATATTTTAAGAATACTTTATAAATAATATATATCTTGACTACTAAAACCTTTAGTTAATAACTACTTCCTAAGTACTTAAGAATTAATTAAAGAAAAAGTAAAACTATTCTTTATTTTCTAGCTCTAACTCGCGTAATTCTTACTTTTTTTTAATTTTAATCTATTTTACAAGTAATTTAGCTTTAAAACGCTAAGTTTTTAATTTTTTTCTAATTTCTGCTACTTAGTATTCTAATATTAGTCCCGTGAATTAGTAATAGTAATTTTTTAAAGACTAACTTAAGAGATACTAGAAAAGTAAAAAGTAAGTACTTAATAAGTAGTTTCTAAGTACTTATATAAAAATTATACCTTAATCTTGCCTAGGAACTTCTTTGCTAGCTTTAACTACTTTTTTAACTACTTCTTTAACTACTTCTTTAACTTAAAGTTTTTATAATAGCCTTCTACTACTAGAAAATAAAAAAAAATTTAATTGTAATTATAAATATCTATAGAAAAATTAGATTCTTCCTCTTACTAAGCTAGCTTTATAAAATATTTCTATATAAGTAGAGAGGGTAGGTGGCATCGACATTGAAAGCGGGTCCCGCCACTCGCAAGTCAGCTGACGGCGTGGAATTTGACATTACCCCTAGTATGTAAAAAATTTAAATAACCGTAAATTCCCTGAATTTCAGTTTAGATTTTAGTTTCTTCTTTCTCCTGATTCGAGAGACAAATTCCCGAAGTACTTGATAACCACTTATTAACTGCTTCACAATGGATCTTGATGATCCTAGCTTTTCTTTACAAGATGATCTGTTTCAATCAATCGAAAGTGAATTGAGCGATCAATTACACGAGGTAGGTTACTAGCAACTAATTGCCAAGCGCTCGCTAACTGATTAGGAGGAAGAAAATATCTTAATTCCACTTACTAATGCCTCGAGGAACCCATTAAAGGTTCTGAAATTAGAATATAGTAATGATCTTCCTGAATATCCGGCAACTGATCCAATAGGATATGGCTATGTTATAAACGTGCCTCCTAATCAGCGAAGGGAAACCGTGGAGGACATGGTCAACAGCGTAAGCGCTTATCAAATGCCTGTCAAGCGACTACTAACTACTTAATAGATTCAGTATTGCATTCGACAAAAATATCGCAACAGGCCTTGCAGCCAGTCTTCGTTTCTTGGAACATCCTACTTTAGCTCATCCTATCAATGTTCTGGAGTAAAGATCTGTGAACATGCAGGCGTACAGCTTAAGAATATGCACCATACTTATCTCACAGATGATTTATGGGCTACTTTACAAGGCATTCGACATAGAATTAGCGAAGTTGAGAGAGATGCAACTAAAGATGCTGCGTATAGGTATAAAGTACTTAGCATACTTTTAGTAACTACTTTCTAACTAGTTTCTACTAGATTTTACCGCGCGGCAAAGAATCTCTTTAAGAACAAACGGTCTTGTTTTAAATTCCAAGATTCTTGCCAGCCACAACTAGCTCAGTCATCTGTCCCAGTAAGCTAACCACTTATTAACTGGTTTTAGATTGCTTGCTAACTAAGTCTAGAATCTATTAGGTGGTTTTGACTCCTATGTCAAGTGTATTAATGTGCTATCTGATCCTGCCGGGCATTATACCTATCGAGTACCTAAGAATGGCTCAGTTCATCTTCAGTTTCTCGAAGAACTATTTACTGGTGAGGTTGTTATTGATACCGAGGAATGCGGTGCAGTTGAAACGGTTAAATCCAAGTCACTTTTCTGTGGTAAGTACTTAAGAGATTTTTCCTAACTACTTACCAACTACTTGCTAAGCACTTACTTAGCCTATGATCACCCTCAGGGACCAGGAAAATTAGTACATGCTAAATGCAAGGTTACATTTCACTGGTTGGTTCCTACAGATCTTGATTGCAATCCCTATTTTATCTTTACATCTCATGGTGTTCATACACATGCTCCTCCGCCTCCCCGAAAGGCCCCAGCAAAAATCATGAATGGAATCCTACAACTAATTGACCAGGCTCGAAGTCCAAGCTTAACACTTGGTAAGTACTCCCTAAGCAGTTTGAAAGTAAATCATTAGTGATTATTAACTACTATATAGGCGCTTTCCTAAAAAGTCCGGCACTGCAGTCATTCTGTGCTGAATATAGTTGTCATACGATCCAGCAAATCCATGATAGTTTCTCGAATCTAGACCCAATTAGGGCTATTATTAGGAAACAACGCCTTCTGCATTATCCAGCTGGTCAAGATGTTAATGGGGTGATTTTTGAGTTAGGAAAGAATATAGAGCTTGAGGTAAGTACCTTATAACTACTCCATAACTGCTTGATAACTAATTATATTACCTAGGAATATGTGCAGGAGATCTACCAGAATAATAATCAGGTTTTCATTATCTGTATCCTCAAGGACCAAGCCGAACTTCTTCAAACCTTACCTTCGGTTGAGATTGATATGTCATACAAGCGTGTTCGGTCAAAAGAGCTAAAGGAATTGGTATTTGCTGCATATCTAAATAATCAGAAAAAAAGTATAAAGCTGCCTTATAACTGGTTAGCAAGTGGCTGCTAACCACTTGATCATAGTTATTACTCTATGTCGGGTCTTTACAACTGAGGACACAACGGAAGGCTATTATATCATATTCAAGAAGGTTTATGATATCATTCACAGGTTAACTGGTAAAAAGCTTACCTTTCGTGCTATACATGGCACTGGACTTCATGCTCTAGTGATGGATATGGATAATAAACAGATCGAAGGTATTTCCCAACCACTTCCCAGGTACTTATCAAGCAGTAGCTAACCATTTGAAAAAGGGCTATCTCGGTTTCTAATAGAGATTGACCCAGGGCATCATTCACGACTCTGGATTCTAAAGAATATTCTTATTCTATGTCGGGTGCATTTCCTTCGAGGCATTCGTGAAACCATTCGCAAAAATTCTCTAAATCAACATCTTGGGGCACGAATGGCAGCACTTCTAGATTGCGAGTCTGAAGAGGATTACCAAAAATGGTGTGATTGTTTAATTCGTAAGTAATTCCTAACTGGCTCGCAACTGCTCTACAAGTACTTACTAGCCAATTAATCTTAGAGTATGAGCATCCCGCAGTTCAAAATTGGGCTCGGCATAAGAAAAGCCCAATTATTGCAGCAGGACTTAACAAGCATTGCTCTCTTATTCCCCATCATATTTTTGATCTGATTCGGAAGAGTACAAACGCTGTTGAGCAAACACATAATAAGTCTAATCGCCGTGGAAAGCACTTAACACTATTACAAGCAATTCTGGAGTGAGTTTTCAACGAGCTATCTAATACTTTTTAAGTGCTTGCTAACTGCTTACTAAATATGGATAGGTCATGGAAGCTAGACATACAAGATATCCAACAGAATCGAGCTTATAGCTCCTACGGTCTTCGGCGCCGATATGCAACTCAAACTCTCGAAACTAGTTTTCTTAATAATATGGCTCGGTCTGGTACGTCTTTACCTCAAATACTTATAAAAAACTTACCAAGCACTTTGCAAGTACTTATATGGGAATGTTCTATAGAGCTAGCTCGGCAAGAGGAAGAATCTAATTCTTCTGAGGATATTCATGATCAAGATCAAATTTTCTTTCCATCTTCTAGCAGTGGAAGGCCATTACAAAGAACTCCAAGTCAAAGAGGTAGTCGAAGAGGTAGTCAAAGCCAGCGAGGAAGTTCCCGGGCAAGATCAAGGTATGATTCTTATGCAAGTGCTTGGAAACTACTTGTTAAGTACTTACTTTCTACTTTTCTAGCACCTCTCAAGTTAGTCTCCAAAGAGTTGCTACTGCTAATTCACGGGACCAATCTCAGAATACTGAGCGGCAGAAATTAGAAGAAGAGTTAAAGATTCAGAGTCTTAAAGCTGAATTACTTGCGAAACAGATTGAGATCAAAAAGAAAGAGCGAGAATTGCGCGAGTTAGAGCTAGAGAATGAAAAGTAGTTTTACTTTTTTTTAATCAGTTGTTAAGTACTTAGGAAGCAGTTGTTGACTAAAGGTTTCGGTAGTCAAGATATATATCGTCCACGAAGTATCCTTAAGACATCTCCATAAACTTGTCAAATCCGGCATTGGCATAATAAAGTAGTCTATTTAAGTACTTAATAAGTGCTTTTAAAGTACTTCGTAAGCACCTTATATTGATCCCAGGGTAGTTTCACTACTTTGTAGGCTCACTTTTTATCCTTCAAGAACGAAGTGCATGGATTTGATGGTACGGGTATTGAAAGCCATAAAGCGGTAAGATAGATACAGCCGTAAATTCCACGTGGAATTTGGGGCACGGGCCAGAATCCACCCGCCTTGGTGCCTGAGGCAGACTAGTGCGT
>NW_027395821.1:0-63970 GCF_047715665.1 Aspergillus karnatakaensis | reverse complement strand
TTCAGATTGCACCTGCGAGGGTTGGATCACTGGCAGGGGTGTTTGCAGTTACACGGGACCCAAGTGGCTGCAGAACCATTCGAACTCGACTTGAAGGCTTTCGAAGGGGGGATATTGTAGCGAGTCTCAGATGGGCAGAAGGAGAAAAGATAAGAGAAAAAATAAAGCCGAAAGAGAAGAAAAGGTCCAGGTGCCTGGAGATCTAAATGGAGAGCGAGTGTCAGGATGATCGTAATATGAGGCAGGGGAAGGTTTGAAACGAAGAGGGCGAGAGTCTGGTGGGATTGGTGGACAAGGGAAGGGAGAATGGCAGACTCGAGGGTTTGTTCACAGCCCGTTGAGAGATGATGAAAGAAGAGATTGGAGAGTGAAGACAAAGGCGAGGGGAGGGATAGAGCACGAGCATACCAGGAAAGAGGGTAAAACAGGTTGCTGCCCAGTGGTGGTGTGGCGGGCAACCTAAAGTCAGCTGGAAAGACGAAAAGGCGGAGGGGAGGAATGAAAAGAAGAGCGGGAGCTGGAAAGGAAGAGGAAGCAGAAGAAAGTGGAAGAGAAAGAAAGCCAACGACCCAGACTAACTAATGGAGTGGGAAAGAAGTCGGAAGTTGGAACAAGGTTGACAGACAACAAGGGAGGAGGTAGAGCAGGAGAGCTTGATGTTCTTCTGAAGCGGAGGAGGATCAGAGAGGATCTGCTTTTGGGTCCTTGGAACTTGGGACCTCTGGGAGTCTGGAATTATTGGGAGAGCCGTTTTGACCGTCTTTAGATGCAAGGTCTGACGGGCCAAGCCTTGTGTAGCATCTGCAGTCTACTGACTACTGTAGTTGTGACTACTAGTTGCTATTACTAGTTACTTGATTGTCATACAGTACTCGGTTGCTATTAAAATACCGTTGATACTACTTATCCATCGAGATTGTATGTAGTAGCAAGGGTATAACTAACCAACTAACTATCTACCTAACTACGGAGTAGTACCTCAGGTGGGTGGACTTGGATTCCGAATGCGTGCCTATCACGTGAGTATAGCTCACGTGATGTGGACAGTCTGCTGTCGTCACCGGCGGGCTGTGATATTATTGTGATTGGCGTTTGACTTTCCCGTCTTATCGTCGTCAGCTTCCACCAAGAGTACGGAGTACGGTACGGCCTCTTTCTCAAGATTCATCTCACTACCTCTTCCACAACCGACCTCATCCATTACCTACTAGGTTCCCGTCTTCAATTTCGACTTCCTAATTTTCTCTAGACTTCCATTATTTCCTCCTCCCCTTGCGCCCTCTTCTACCCCGTCTTTACTACTGTTCCTAAACTTGCTTCCACTCGATAGTTTCTCCTTGTGGTCCCCTAGACTGCCTCAACATAGTCAATTATTGTTGATCCATCGAATCGAGACGCCTCCTTCTTCGTTCCATATATGTCTCATCTACCGTCAACCCCCCGAGCACCATGATCTCGATAGCCGCCGCCGCTATATCGGTGGGCTCTAGTATATTCTTCATTCTAGCTCTCGCCATCATCTCCGCCCTTGTCCTAGCCCTCCTCCGCCGGTTCCTAACTCTACGAGCTACGCCCGCATACCTCTCCGTCCCCGTCTTTCTTGCGCTTGCGCTACCCGCCAGCGTCGTCCTTCTAGTTCCTATTGATCTGGCCTCGAGCTCGCGTGATGGTGGCGGTCCCAAGGCAATTTGGCTTCCTGAACGCCTTCTTCTGGTGTCCTGGCGCATCACCTACTGGCTGATTTTTGCTCTTACGTGGTATGCATCTGGCTTCTGGAATAAACCATGGGACTCCTGCTAATTATACTCGATTAACAGGGTCATCCTTCCGACGCTCGGCGAATACATTGATTCTGGTCACCGCGATACCCGAGCCCGTATTCAGTATTCCATCCGCTCCAATGCCCGTTATCAAATGATCGTCCTTGGGTGTGCGACACTGGGGTTGATCTACATTTCCATTCAGAATGGGTTCGAGTTCTCCACAATCAAAGCCCTCGCCATGGCGCTGGCCTACGTCTGGGGTCTCGTTCTTGCGATCTATCTGATGGGCCACGGCTTGGTGTCAATCCCACGCACACTTTTCCGCAACGCTAGCGTCAGTGGCAGGCTGCGGAGGCTACAAGCTCAGGCACCGTTGTTGCATGATCGCCTAATGGATGCCATCAATGATCTGGAAAGCCTCGAAGCCCAAGTAGCTCAATTGCAACAAAGGAAGACCGGAACCGCTCGCGATTTCCAGGACTGGATCGAGGAACTCGCTGAAACCTCCACCCCGCCGGAGCTTCGATCGGGAATTTTGGATCCCTCAAGTAGTGGCGCCGTTCCGGCAGTAATTACCGAACGCTACCTCGCGGACTTGACCAGACGCCTCCAGCGAGCTCGGCACCAGAAAGCTCGGTTTGTCGATGCCTGGGATCGTCTGATCCTGACAGCAGCCGATTTACAAGCGATCATCAACTCGTCCGCTTCCAAGAAACTCGAGTTTGGTGATTATGCTCAGCGATCCAGTTTCCTACCGCAGGTGAAGCTCCTCACACCGTATATGCGATACCAATTATATGTGAACGTTTTCCCGAACCTGCGGCTTGTCCTAGGCGCGGTCTTTTCGGCCGCTTCGCTCTGTGTTGTCTGGTCCGAGCTTATCAAGTCCATCGCGCCCCGCTTTTCTGTGGTCACCTTGTCGATAGTGTCGTATCATGAAACCCCAGCACCTATTGGTTTCGGGAGACAAGTCATTACTTCCATGTGGCTGTTGTACATGTGCTCTGCAGCACTTGTCGGCGTCAACGACGCCAAAGTCTGGGGCAATCGAGCATTGGTTCGACGAAACACATATGGCGAGAGTGCATGTTGGTACGCCAGCCTAGTGGCAAGGCTTACCGTGCCAACCGCTTATAACTTCTTGACCTTCTTACCCAAAGAAGTTCGAGAAAGTACTACATTCTATCGATTCCTTGGTCGATGGATCGACTTGACGCCATTGGGCAAAGGGTTTGATTACTTCTTCCCTGTTGCCATTTTGATTCCTATCATGGCCACCATGTTCAATCTTTACGGGCGTGTGAGGAATATCTGCGGACTTGGCTTGCTCGAAGAGGAAGAGGATGATATTGAGAACAACCCCAGCGGTTACGGCATCGGTGGTTGGCGAGAAGGTCGAGAATTAATCGAACGAGAACTGAACGGTCTAGGTTCCCTCGGACTCTCAGCCCGCAACGGACGCTCGCTTCAATCATCGACAGACGCGGATGGGAGCACGCAGGCGTACTCAACCTCGCGCACACCCTTGGCCGACGCGACACGACCCTCCCGGTCGACGAGGGGCGCCGCCCCCACGTCGGCCATAGAAGAGGAAGAAGAAGAAAACTTCTTTCAATCGTTCGCTCACCGGGTGAAGAACACCATTGAGACCACCAGTCGGCCACAGTGGCTTCAAGGTGATTCGTTCCAACTTCCCCGGTGGATGGGCAGTGATGGGAATAACGACGGCAACAACGGTCTTGCGCGGTGGTTCGGCGGCCGTTCTACCAATGGTGGGGTAAGAATATAGATCACCCTTGTATTCGTGCATTGCAGCGGCGTTGCTCTAGATGATTCGACTGTATGATAATTCTTAATATATATTATTATTACCATATTCTTCTCTACGACTCGTGGAGACCTGTAAGGGTACAGTAGGTTCCACTTTCCACAGCTTTTTTTAGGAGTCCGTCTTGTCTACTTCGTTGAAGAGACAGATAGGTAGCCCTAGCATAGCATGATATTTCCGAGACATAATACTAGTTACTCTTTCTTATTCCCTTCCCACCTACACTCGTTAGTATCCCCACACCCTAATAACCAAACACATCCCCCGGCCCCAGCACAAAACCCCACCGTCGCAACGAAATCCACCCAGAGCCACCCCGTAAAGACGCCCAATTCTCTCCCCGGCCCAATGCCATACCACAGATCAAACATCATATAAGGAACCATCGCTACTCCAAACATCAAGAAGCCGAATCTGTCCATGTTGGATACGCCCAATAGAAGGCCGGTTGTTAGGGCTTGGGCGCCAAAGAACTGCATTAGGAGCTGCGAGGTGTAGTCGAGGCTTTTATAGGGGGCTCTGAAGGAGAGGGTTATTACGGAGGATGGATGGAGGAGACACCTAGGTTGAATATCTTGGTGAGCATAGTCATGAAAGGTTACAGGAGGGACGGCTTACCATGCCCCCAATCCTGAGTAGCAGAGGGACATGGCGAGCTGAATTATTCGGATGGTTTGGAGGCTTTGCTTGGTAGGCTTAGAAGGGGGCATTTTGATGGGTGTTGATGGGGCGGATAGTTGCTTGAGGTGTACTAGATCGGTTTGTGTTTCTGAATGCGCAGGTGGGAGGATACAGCAGCAGGGGATGAGTCCATACTCTGGTCCCTGAGTCGGCTGTGTGCAGATTATTCAGAGTACCATGAACATGGGTTTACCTTGAAAGACACTCAAACGGACGAGCTACTGGATGAGAGAATTAATTCCACTGATTTACGATAGTGACTATAAATATATACATCGAACTCGAAGCTATCTATGTCATCGGAAGAGATTCTCCAACTCGGAGTACAACTCTACTGAGAGCTCAAGCATCTTCCAGTGTAATCTATAGATTTCAAATTGCTTGTCAGAATATCATAATATATTTATTATAATAAAAATGCAAACAAGCACTCAACTGACAAGTCTGACATTTGCCTCAAATGTGGCTGGAGTGTGACAAGCTGTGGCTGAAGAGTGGCTGAAGAGCTGAGGCTGCAGTAAGTAAGTAACCAACAGTTGCCATCCACTCGCCTGCAAGCTCCACACCAACTGCTTGCTCTCTTCAACAATCCAGTCCCTGCTGTCAATTTAGTTAAGGCCACATTTGGCACAAGGCTGAGACTGTCTCCGCCTTGCTAAGGAAAGAAAGATCCGGTCCAAACTACTAAACAAAAAAAAATATTCAAGCATTCCCACCCCTGACACCTCCCAACTTCATGCGGCTCTCTCGGTTTAGCAATCCATGACCCAGCTGCTTCCACACGTTTCCCAGGCCTCTCTGGGCGAGACGTGTGCCTCCTACCTGGATTACATCACCGCCAGCCTGCCCTCTTCGTTACACTCTCTCCACCATAAATTCGTCTTGCCCCTCATCTCAGATCCCGCCTTTTCATCCTCCTACCTGCCCTCCTGGGCCTCCCAGTATACCGACGACTACAACAAAGCCCCAGCCTTTCTCACCCTTATTGTCTGTGCCATTGCTCTCGTGGTCATGTCTTGGCGCAACCTCTGGCGCCGTCCCTCACCTCCCTACCAATCGGCGAATAATGAGCGTCCCTATACCTATCTGACCCCGAATGACATCGTCGATCCTCCGGCCCGCACATACGATGCGAACTCCTACGCGAGGAGACAAGATGACGATTCGGAGCCGGATACACTTCTCTTGAAACACCGCAAGGTCACATACGAGCTTCACTTTCCGCCGTACTCCCTTAGCGAGGGTAGGTTGAGCGTTGGACAGCTGAGACAGAGTGCCGCCGAGGTCACACATACAACAGATCCGAATCGCATCAAATTACTCTACAAGGGCAAGCTACTAGACGATGATGTGCTGCCATGCCGCCTAGAAGGCCTCAAGCAAAACTCGGAAATTCTTTGCGTTGTCTCGGAAGTACAGCCCGGCGCGCGAACACCCAGCGACAATTCCGAAGCCGATCGGACCAGCGAGGAGGCCCCGCGCCCACCCACAGTCAACATTCCCGAAGCCGCGCCCAAATCAAAGAGCAAACGCAAGAAGAAGAGCAAGGGCAAGAAGAAGAAGTCCGCAGCGGACTCCGACGAAGACGACGAGCTCGCCCCCCCCCCGCAACCCCCGCGACCTACCTCCTCCTCTGGCGGCCGCTCCGCACTCCCACCTCCAGCTCCCAACCTCAACTCATTCCCGAACCCCCTTGCGCAGGTCAACGGGTTGACAGCATATTTCCAGAGGGAACTCCTGCCACTCTGCGAACAGTACATCAACGACCCGCCACGCGACGAGAAATCCCGGACCTTCGAACACAAGAAGCTCGGCGAGATGATCCTCGCCCAAGTCATGATCAAGGCCGACGGCATCGAGATCAATAGTGACGACACACGGAATGCACGAAGGGCGCTCATCAAGGAGGCCCAGAATACGCTAAATAGGCTTGATGCGGTGGCAACGGACTAAACCACTCACCCGTCTTCTATCTTCTAAAATATGAGCTCACTTAAATACTTTTCATGACCTCTCCGTCACACCATTGTCTTCTCCTTCCCCTCCCTGCATTGCGAAGATCAAGGTCTGAGTTCTATGCGGCGCATGTAAAACAGCATCTCCGTTTGCTATAGTCGTTGAGGCGAGAATTATAGATTTGGAGCGGTTGGCTTATTGATCCGTGCCGATACTCACTAGCATTTCCATCATTTTACCGTCGCATCACATACAGATAGACTCTCATGGGCGTAGCCTACCTAGCATATTCCAGCAGGTCATCCCGAAACAAACAACAACACCCCCCTCGGCAGATACTTTGATGGCTAGACAATTATAGTCGACCTAGAAAAGAGTGTCGTTCTTGAGAGAGTCTATCTGAAATCCACCCCAAACGCAAAAAAATCTACAATATACAGCCAAGAACAGACAGAGGAGGAAAGATGGAAATCGAAAACCTCGCTGCCATTATATGCGTACAGATATTAGCTATTATATCGTAGATAGACGTAAACCAAGACGGTTAGAGGGCAAGTGCAGGATGTATCTATATCAAACGCGTACCGACGTCACATTGGACGAGAGAATGAGCCCCCGTGACGTGAGAGGAAACGAGTGAAGACGAGCATGCCAGCCTCCAAAAAGCAAAACAGGTAGACCGAGAGTTTTGAAATCTCTAATTTTGGAGAGAAGAGATGGACACGGAAAGATCAAAAGATTACCTCCCCTTCTTAATGGCATCCGCAACCTTCTCCGCAACCATATAGCACGAGCTCTGAGGGTGTCCTGGCGGTAGGGTAGGGAAGATACTAGCGTCGACAACACGCAAATTCTGCACACCGAAGACCTTCGCATTCGAGTCGACAACCGCATTAGGATCGCTGGAATCTCCCATGGCACAAGTCCCAGAGGCGTGCCAGACGGGGACGATTGTTGAGCGAATAAATTCGAGAATTTCTTCGTCTGTTTGCACTTCAGGCCCAGGGCGATGCTCGTCACCGAGGACAATGCCAGTGGCGTTAAAGGCCTGTCGTGCGCGTTTGAGGGCCGCGACGGCGACTTCTTGGTCGGCTGGGTGGGAGAGGTAGCCTAGGTCGATCAGGGGTGCATCGTCGATGCTTGCGCTGCTGATGGAGACGGTGCCGCGGGAGAGAGGAGCGACGAGGGCAGCGGCAATAGTGCCGTAGTTGAAGCCGTCTCCGAGATCCTGGTCGTCGGCACTGTGCCAGCCATCGAGGATGCCGTCGAGGCCGAGATATTCGACTTCCGGCCAGTCTGAGGGAAAGGTGTCGAGGGCCGCGAGGGTATCATTACTGAATTCCTGGCGGACCTCGGCGGGGAACTTCTCCCAGCCTAGGATGCCGAAGCCGGGGGCTGTGAGGGGTCCTTTTTTGAGGGCGTATTGGACCAGTGCATCGGCAGCGGCGGCCATGTCGGTGACTAGGCGACTCGCGGTGACAACGTTAACTTTGTTGACGACGCCGAAGAGGGCGTGGTCCCACAGGTTTTGGCCTACTCCGGGGAGGTCTTTGATAACTTTGATGCCGAAGCTTTGGAGTGTCGACTTTGGTCCGATACCAGAGACCATCAGAAGTTGAGGTGATTGGAAGGCGCCTGCGGACACGATAACTTCCTTCTTGGCTGTTAGAGTGTATGATATGCCTAGGGTCTTGACTTTGACGCTGGTAGCCTTGGTTCCGCTGAAGTTGATCTTTTGTGCAAGGGTGTGGGCATACAGCTTAAAGTTTAGCTTCAGTAGAAGGGAGTCGAGGAAGCTTGTCTTTGAGGAGCTTCGTGTTTGATCCTTGGGGTCGATTGTGGTAGCTGCCCAGGCCGAGCCGTTGAGGCTTCCGCTGTTCATATCCTGTCCTGGAGTAATGCCGATTCCCTCCAGACCAGTCTCAACGTAGGTGGAAAATGGTGAGCCAAAGTTGGGCCAAGTGATCTGGAGTGGCCCCTTCATGCCATTGTCGAATGCCTCTGCGTCATAAATCACACTTGCGTTGGCGTTGCGCTTGGTCATATCAGGCTTGGTGACCGTGCAGCTCTTTTTGAAGTAAGGTAGCACCCCGTCCCAATCCCAGGAGGAGTCGCCGGTGATGTCCGCCCATTGACCATAAGTCTCCCTCGTTCCGCTACTAAAAGTCAGTTTTCAGCAACACAACCATGAACAACGGCAACAAACCGGTGGTAAACCATAAGGTTGCGTGCAGATGTACCACCCAAGCATTTTCCTCTAGAATAACGGAGAGACCGGTCATTTGCAGCCTGGAGGTGACGTTAGACAATACTCGCAACGATCTATACCAGCTACACGTACCGGCATAGGCAGAGTATCGAAGTTCCAGTCAATGAGCATTGAATCGTCAGAGGGGTCAGTGCCAGTGTTCGCTGCAGCGGCAAAACCAGGAATCACGCTCATAGCACCACCCTCGAGCTCATAGTGACCACCAGCCTCAACAACAGCCACAGTCACTTTGGAGTCCTCAGCCAGCCTGGCAGCGATGGCAAGGCCCGATGTTCCACCCCCGACAACAACATAATCGAATGACCAATTTATCCCTGGAACGCCTAGATTGAAAAGACCCAAAGCCGGAGAAACAAGGCACGTTAGAGAGAGAAGAGTGCTCTTGGAGAAAGTCATGTTGGCCGAACAATCAATGCAAAAGAGAATTGCAAAAACATAAGGATGAAGGAGAGTGTGTGAGAAACGACAGACAGAAGCAGACTCAAAGGGAGTGACAGGCCTACTCAAGACCCTTGATCATAAAAAGCAATTCGCAAAGAACCCGAAAAGCCAGAAACGAGTGTGGAGCTTTGGGAGGCAAACTGAGATGGAGAACAGATCAGGAAGAAGACATGGCAGGCTTCGTAATATGTAGTGGCCTGCGCCCCTGAGCCTCTGGACGAGTCAGAAATTCCAGAAGGATACAAGTACAACTCGGCTATCTTGTCCCTCGTGGCAGGTGTATCGGGTATGGAGGAGTGCAGATTATCCGAGGCGCCCAAGACCCTAAGTGATATGACTCTCTCCACTTTCCTATGCGATGCTGAGCATCGAACGATCCTCGATTCCATAAATGGAACATCTTCCGGCTAGCCGTGAGGCTATACCTGTGTCACTACACTAAATCGGCCAAAGACATCGACCAGTGTTTGTAGTGTTACACGGTTGAAGCACGGTGCAAAGGAAGGCTTTTGACACGAGAAGTGGCCTCGCGGGAATCGGGGTGGCTGCGTGCCTCCGCCCGTACCTGGCACTAGCCTGTGGCCAATTTCGTTTATGCTTTGATAACGACACCAGTAGAAGGAGCATGCGAGTCAGGGCTCCATGACTTTGCTCAACCGGCCGAGGGAACTCATGGGGGCGGGGATTTAGTTCTCCATACCCCATGATCAAAGTTGATGCTCACATACTTCGCAATGCAACTAAACCTGTTTATTGTTGCCCAATTCGCCTCTGAGCTTAAGAGGACGAACGTCCTCTCTCAAGGCTGCTGAATCCCTGTGTTATCGAGGACATGAAAGCCAAGCTGGTCGTCTGCTCTCAGGCTTGTCTGTCTAGTGACAATTCCATGTGGCGCAGGTACTATGCGTCGGAGGAGATTACAGTTTGAGAAAGGTCATGTCGCATTGTCTGACTCCCGTGCAATTGCTTTGGGAATTTGCCACGAGATGACAGTCAAGGTGCATGGTTTCGAAGATACCGACGTGGAGGATAGATTGAGTTGAGCATGCGGAGGTCATGAAGCCTGACTCAGTCGTCTAGAGCGGGTTAGCCCAGGCCCTAAAGGATCACCACCACTCACATTACGGGTCGATTACAGGGAGTTCGACTGTTGAACGCTTCAATTTTCCTCGTGCACGATATTTTGCACCAAGAAACAGGACGAGAATCGGATTGTTTCAGCTGGAGCAGCCGATACTATTTGGCAAGGTGCATATCTAGTAGGGGATCCTTCGACACTTTTCATGTACGACATCGGCAGCAACCAGTAACGAGGCTGCATATGTGGAGGAGGTAAGATACTGGTACTGATATTGTAATAAATAAACGCACGCTAAGAGCGTAGTTGTCCTCCGATTCCCTCTGGGAGCCTGGAGGAGGTATGACTGTCCAGCCTCTGCTCTGTGTGGAGTGCGCCTCTCGTGCTCTGACCGTCTGACGACGCATCGCTAAGAAATGCCTGCTTTCTCAATTTTGCAGGGGCTGGCGGTCGAGACTGACACAAGAGGAAAGTAGCGTATATTTTGTCTGCATGGACGTTGCGTTCCTGGTACCGACAACCGAGCATGCTCCGAGCAGACCAGGGTTCGAGCAGACTTCGATGAATTTGACGTGCATGGCAGCCATGGCCCAGGACTGTTCGTTCCCCGCAACTTCAGAGGCTGATCACTCTCGCCGGAGGGCTTAATTACTTAGTTTAGCCCTCCCCGTATTGCAGAATCGCAGGTTGCTTGACATTTTCTCCTCTGCGTTGCTCGTTCGCGAGATCACCCCCCACCAAGATGTCGACCCCTACCTTTAAGGATATGATGAGCTGGCCGACACCGGACTATGATAATCCCCATGAGCCTCTTGATGCCGTTATATACGGTGTCAACATCCCGCTGATGGCGCTGATGACGGTTTTCGTTGCCGGGCGGTTCCTCTCGCGTACATTCCTTGTGCGCAATGCGCTTGGAATAGATGACTGGATCATGCTCATAGCCTATGTGCGTACAATCGCTGAGGCCGAGGTCTGCGGCGCGGTGTCGCTAATTATAACCCCAGGTACTAGCAATGGCAATGTCGGCATGCCAGCTAGTCGAGCCCAGGTACGGCATCGGCCGTCACCTGTACGATGTGAGACCGGAATGGCTGCCGTCGCTTGGAAAAGTCAGTTCTTTCAATATTATTATGAGGCCGCGAATGTAGTGCTCACTCGATTTTCAGTTGACTGTCGCGATTCAGGCTCTCTTTGCGCCATGTTCCGCGCTGACAAAAATTTCAATCTGCCTGACATACCTTCGACTCTTTCCCTCAAGAACAAACAAGTGGTTCAACTACGCTTCACTGGTCATTTTGACGGGATTTGGGATCTCAACCACGGTCACCATGCTGCTGCAATGCATGTAGGTACACTTGCCGTAGCTGAAAAAGCGTACGCTAACACATTGAGACCAATGTCTGATCTCTGGGAGGTTTTCAAACCAATGGAAGACAAGCAATGCGTCGATGCGGAGAAATTCTTTATCGCTGCCGCCGCTATCAACAGCATAACCGACTTTATGGTTTACCTCTGGCCCATCCACTACCTCTGGAAAGTGAAGCTCAGCCTCGCGAAGAGAATTGGACTGATAGTGTGTTTTGGTGTGGGAGTGCTGTAAGTGGTCACCGAGATACCATGCTGCACTTGCGATTGGACTGACTTTGGGCTCAGGATTTGCATTGCAGGTATCATTCGCATTACCTGGCAGGTTAAGTTCGCCAACTCATGGGATCAAACCTGTAGGCGCACCTCTTCTTCACGTCAAGCGTGCGATTGCTGACCACGTGTATAGACAATGGTGCTATCATCTTCCTTATCGTCGCAGTAGAGTGCAACCTCGGGATTGTATGCGGCTGTCTCCCCGGCGTCAGACCGCTGATGTCCAAGATCTTCCCTGGCTTGACTAGCTCGACTTACAACTCTGGACGAGGCAAGAGTTCGCACGTGCAGGTCACCTCCGGCCTAAGGTCAGGGCAGGAGTTCCGGGACATCCATTCAATCCACGTCAGAAAGGATGTGGAGTTGAAAGTGGTGAACAGGCATGTTGATGAGCCGTGGGACAGACCACAGAATCTAGGGGGAAGGAGCGATAGCGAAGAATGGATCTTCCGTCCATGACATGGTAATGTGTTTTGTCTTTATCCGTCGTCTATCGTCCGACTTGAGTAGAATTAATGAAAGTTCTTATATATGCTCATCAAGCTGGCACGCCTCGAGGAGTTGGGCTTGTCCATTCGCACGATCTTTCTGCATGCGATTGACCAGGATTGAAAAGCACGTTAGAGACTGCCTCAGGGTAGTGTGCTGGATTGAGAAGGAAATTCAGCGCGACAAGATAGTAGAAAAGAAGGTCCACGTTCGTTCCATCTTCCTGAGATAGTGGAAGGAAGCGCACGTGACCACGAGGCGTGGCATCTCAAGAGTCAACGTCCAGCCCCTGGAATCTGGAACGCCCAGCACGAATACTGTAGTGGTGTTTGCACCTGCAGATCATCATTCGATGATCATACTGTTACTCAACTGACAGCAGCTGCAGGTAATCCAGAAATTCGGTCTGACATTGAAACCGGGAGTGTTTCCTGTGATTCGAGAGGTATCACTTGACACCAGCTGGTCGACCAATATTTGGCCGTGCATGGCTGTCGCATCCCAAAGCTGGGCAGATTTCAAGCTGACGGAGGCACGATCGGCCTTGACTACTGGCTGCCATTGGCTCCCTAAACCAACGAAGTTCTAGGCTGTTGCGGCCGGGGAAGGGAGGTTGTAGAGACTAGCTGTAGACTAATCTTAGAAAGGAAAAGGGTGGTGGTTTAGTCCGTGATAGTCTTTTGGAAGCCAAGTGAGCGCTTCTCCCCTGTGCAGCAGAGTTTCCCGCCTCGCAGGCTCGCAGGCTCGCAGTCTCTCTCTCTCTCTCTCTCGCCTATTTGCCTCCTTCTCCCCTTCACCTGCACCATTGACTGCTGCTGTCTGTGACCGTGCTGGTCAACCACCACTGCAAGCCAATGCTGCTATCTGCTCCACCCTGATGCCCTTTTCCCAGTCTCTCTTTTTCACTTTCTTTGACATAACCTAAAGCCAACTCTCGCGGCAGAACGCTCCCAGCCAGGCCCCGTCCCGCCCTCAACTTTCTCGCTCACTCCTTTTCCGCGTTCTTCTTTTCTCTCCCCCTCTTCTCTTCTCTTGCCCTCTTCCGACCGGTTTCCTCCTCTATTCTCATCTCCTTGCGATTTACTTCTCCAACCTTCTTTTTAATCATCATAGCTTATTCACCGCGCGGTTTCTCCCCCGACTCAGTCGACCACAATAGCGTTGCTTCGCCCAAGCCCAATCCACGGTACGACCCGTCGGTCCCTGAACAACCCGGACGCCAGTATTCCAAGCAACTCCACTTTTCCTCCTATTTACAATTTCCTCCTTCTGGCGACTCTGTTTTCGGTTCTCGGCTTCTCTTCTACCGCACATTCTTCCCTAAGGTTGTTGAGTGACGGTGTACAGCTTTGACCCTTCGCCCCGCCCTCGCATAATACGGGGGCTTGATATCTTCAGATTGACGGAGCTTGGCTGGGGAAACTCCACGAGATTTTACTGGCATCGATTCGTGTCTGAGATGGACTGATTGTCGGAGAGGGACCAGGGACACCGCGCTTGATTCAATTCTCACCTCACACCACGCCCGCCAATACCCTCAAGCTCGGCCCAGCTGGTCTGGCCTACTTTCGTTGAATCTACATTATTTTGTCGGCTGCGGAGATGGCGGGTACTGCTACTGCGACGTTTTCTGCTGATGTTTGGACCTCGGCAAGCACAATAGACGCCAACCAGCAACAGTGGGAATTCTCCGTGCCGGTCAACCAAGAGGTGAGTGCTTTTGCTTGAACCCAGTCGACCGGCGAAGGACCTTCGCACTAGCGAGTCATGCAGCATAACTAATCCACTCAAATAGAACACTAGACGCCGTTCCAAATCCCGTACTTCGCGCGATGCAAAATCTAGAGACCGTGGCTCCAAAGGCTCTCGCAGCTCCTCCCTATCGAAACAAGCATATGCCCACGAACACTCTCACCACAATGCCCGAGGACGACCGGATGCGAGCCAGAGCCGCAGACAAAGCGAGAACGCAGGCGTGCAGGACACGGCGAGTACCCAGCACGTCAATGGTTCAGCTAGCAAAATCGAACTGAAAGATGCGAATGGTGTAATCATCGATCAGAGTGATGAAAAATGGATTCACCGGGATAAATTAGCCCGCATCGAAAGCGAAGAGTTGCAACAAGCCGCGATCCTGTTCCATCGTCGACCTGGGACTGGGAGCACGAGGGCCGGACGTGGAAGAAGCCGAGACCAGCAGGGAAGTGTTAGCGGGACTACCGTCACCACGCCGCCGCCAACTGAGCCGCTGGAGCCTTGGCCGGATTTCCAGGAGGATCAGCGGAACAACGCCGCCTCTTCGATTCCTGCAGACAGGGATGACCCGATCGAACAAGAGCGCCAAAACTGGGACCTTCGTAGGCCGGAAGAAATTGCAGCAGACATGGAGTATAGCGCCTCACAGATGTACCGCAACCCCGGCCTGCGCAAAAGCTCCTCTCGAATCCCAATTCCCAAGACGAGCCCCGCCCCTCTGTCTCCTGACCAGGTCGATAGGGAGTTTGTGCTGCCGCGCTCCCGGGCAACATCGAATGAAGAGGAGAATTCTCCATCCATTGAAATGACCCGTAGAGTAAGCGAGCCGCTTACACTAGACACTGCCTCCACCTCTAGCCCTGCGAACGAGAGCCGGCCTGGGAGTCAGGGCGCGACATCGCAAACTGCAACGGCCAAAAAGACCCCTGCAAAGACTAGCCCCACAAACCGAAAAGCGTCTGCGACAACTCCGAAGAAGCCGACTCCCCGAAGCCGTGCGACCTCCAGCAATACCAACCAGCGTCCAACCACTAGATCAGGTGAAGTCCGTCCTCCCACAGCCGTCAACCGTCCGGAAGGCGACCCCCCCTGGCTGGCAACTATGTACAAGCCCGATCCGCGGCTGCCGCCGGATCAGCAAATACTCCCTACTCACGCGCGGCGAATGCAACAAGAGCAATGGGAGAAAGAAGGCAAGACGCCGACCGCCTATGATCGTGAATTCGCACCGCTTGCAATCGCACCCGAACTACCCCGTCCCGAGGACAAAGTCGACAAGGAAGCCGAAAAGGAGGAGCCACAACCGGAGCTACTGAAGACGGAGGGCTTGGGCTTGCATAACATCTCCAAGAGCCCCGAGCCGGGAACCCGTCCAGGCACCAGCACCGGATACAGCCCTATGCCAAAGGTGCAGGACACACCTCCGATTGGCCTTACTCCTAGGTTCAATAGCCAGACGGTTGTCACCGCGCAAGGCCCTCCTCCAGACGACGACAAAGTGGGCAAAGGGTGTGGATGCTGCATCGTGATGTGATTTCAGGATTCCTACAAAAGCATTCATACGGAAGATACCTCTTACCTTGCCACCGCATCTATTTTTTCATGTTCATTCAGCGTTTAGGGATGGTCGGTGTTTTGTTTTTGACAGCCATGTTCTGCGTCTTAGACCCTTTTCCTATTTCGTCATATCTTCCCTCTTTTTACCATCTCCTTGTTGATCTCCGTGGCATTGCGGCCTTGTCTTCATTCCTTGTCTTCATTCCTGCACTTGATACCTTCTCCTGCTCGACCAGCAGATGACTAGCATTCTGTGGGTCCTTGACGACTTCACGCTGCATATTATTTCCAAACCTTGTCTAGTTTAGGCTGGCTATAGTTGCACTAATAAACGTGTTACTCTATCAAATACGGAGTACCTTGGTGGGCTATCAAGATGTCTCACGTGATGCTCTGTAATCGACCCTCGGGATTCCACAGTGGCACACCCCTACAAATCAACTAATCACTGCTCCAGAACAGTCTAGTCTTATAAATTATTGCGTGCTCCTCGGCCGCCTCCTCCATTGATTTCCAACCCCTCTTTCGTCATCTCCAATAATCCCGACTCTCACCTCTCCCTCTCCAACAAATAAAACCCACCCCTCCCCCCCACCTCACCTTCTCACTTCCTTCACCATCATCAACTGGGATACCGATCATACTCCGGTCCCAGTCTCTCCGCTGCCCACCATAGCTTCCATCTTCCGTCGTCTTTTCGGGTCCTTTACCCCCACGAATCCCGCCACCATGTCTGCTGCTAAGACCAAGGCTCAAAAGATCATTGACGAACATGGCGTTGGTAGGATTGCCCTTTTTTCCCACCCCCATTGTCAAGTTCCAGTTTGTGTCCTGTGCTAACAGGTGTGTGATGTGACGTACAGTCGTCTTCTCCAAATCCCACTGCCCCTACTGCAGCTCCAGCAAGAGTCTGCTCAACGAGCTAGGCGCGCAGTTCTACGCGCTTGAGTTGGATAAGATCGGTGCGTTGCTGTTCTTTGCTTTCTTTCTTTTCAATCTCGTCCTCCTTTCCACGATCGCCCACCCCTTCTCTCACCCCGTCTCAAATAATGGCTAACAAGAATGAATTGTGAATAGACGACGGCGCCGCCATCCAAGACGCCCTGCAGGAGATCAGCGGCCAGCGCACCGTGCCCAACATCTACATCAAGCAGAAGCACATCGGCGGAAACTCGGATCTGCAGGGCATCCGCAAGGATTTGCCGGATCTGTTGAAGAGTGCTGGTGCTTTGTAGATGTTTCTGATGTATAAGTTAGGATTGGTGGGATAATGGGTGGTGGATTCTGTGGTTGAGAATTTGAATACCAAGTTCTCGTTCTTTTACGTGCTTTTTCTTTCGCTGTAGATTTGTTGTAGGAGCGATGACTGATACGTAGTCATGGTATGAAATGCGACGCGACAGTGTCGTTGCTTGCGCAGTCCGGTCTTCCTGGCTGGTATATAATCAAAAAATGGTGGTATGCGTACATATAACAACACTCCGAACCAAAGAGGAGATTGGCTATAATACAGAAACAAGCCACAGACTACAATTACAAAACCTTCTGCACCAGCGTCCCAACCGGCCTCTCCACAATCCCCATAACCCCATCAACAACACTCTTCCGCGCCTCCTCACTGGAAACATTCTTCCCAGCAAGGTAATTCAACCAGACCAGCCGACTAATCCTCTCGTCTGCTACGCGGCCCAGGAACCGGAAGGGTTTGGTGCCATTCGCATCGGGTTGGAAGAGCGCATCGAGTTCACCCTGCGCGGTGCGGACGAGGAGGAGTGTTTGGCCCTTGGGCACACTCTTGCGCTGTCCGCCGCCGAAGAGCGACTTGAAATCGTTCATGGCGTTTCCGAAGGACTCGTCTTGGAATTCGCTGACGACGGGGGTCGGGGCGGGTGTGGTGGGTGTGGTGCCCGCGACGGGAGCGGCAGTGGATTTGGCCTTGCTGTTTGCCTTTTGCGCGCGCGCGGTGATACCCCTCACCCAGCCGTCGCGGAGATGCAGGAAGTCGGTGTTTCGGGTTGGGACGATGCGGAAGACGGTTCGGAGGCCGGGTTCTTTCAGGATTGTGTTCCAGGCATCTTCGCCCTTCTCCTCGTCAAGGAGGAGTTCCTTTAGGCGTTGCCGCTCTGTTGAGACGAGGGATGTCGCTGATGATGCGCCGACGGCGTTGGAGATGACTTGGTCATCGCTGGGCGGGTGGACGGCTGTCTCGACCAGTCGCCGTTGGAGCTCGGAGATGTCGGATTTCGCGACGTACAGGCCAACGACGTAGACCTGGATCTTCAGGAACGAGACTGTGCGGATACCCAGGCCAAGAAGCTGGTATTCTTCCTCCTCTTTAGGGTCCGATGCCACCGGGATTTCGTCGCCGGAGACAAGCGCAGACGACGACCTCGGCAGTCGAATTGTAGATGGGAAATGCGGCACCGAGCTCGTCCCTGTCTCGACCTGCTCTGCACCATCTTGTCCTTGGATCCGGATCACCGAGGGGCTACTCGTAAATCCCTCAGGGCCGTCCATTTTCATTGCTGATCCTGTCTTCTGCGTCGCGCCTTCAGCTTCCTTTTGTTTTTGTTGCTCGTCTAGCCCGAAAAGATCGAACTTGATCACACCGAACATAGTCACCGCGCAGAGTGCAATCCCAGCCGCGGATAGCCTAATCGACCGCCGAGAGTAGGCATTCTGTTCCTCAGCTGTTCGCACATCTCTGACTTTGCGGAGGGGATTCGGGGCGTCGGCGGTTGCGCGGAGGGGCCGACTTGTGGAGAGGTAGCGGGTTTGCGGTGCGCGGAGACGGAGGGACTGGTGACGGATGCATTGGGTTGTGCGGGGGGGTATAGACCCCTGTAAGGAGAGGGGGGCTCGTAGAGACATTTTCTTTGTTTGTAGAGAGGTAAATATTGTTGAGAGAGGGAGCTAAAGCTATGACGATGGCCTGATCTGAAGCGGAGCGGAGATCTAGGCTCACGTGATCTGACCTGTACTGATTTTCAGATGGACGAATCGGAAGTTTGGGATTTAGCCTGTTTCAGCTCCTTGATAGTCTGCATCTACTTTATGGTCTGCAGTATCGCTAATATGCTGGTTCTGGTTGGCTGTTTGCGAGACCCTGCTGTCTCTGTCGCCAACGAACCGCCTAGCCCCTCCAGGGCAGAACGATAACAACTCTCTCAACATGAAGAGGAGAGTAGCAGATTCTTTTGTTTTGGCTTACCTTGAGCTTACCGATAAATAGTGTTTCTCACAGACCGAAGCCTATACCCGGTAGAAGAAAGAATCAATAAGAATCGCATGCCACAGGGCGCATCTCCATCGGTTCTCCACTTTCGAACTGCAATCCCTGGGAATCTACTTAAATCTGGATCTCCCTGGTCGTTTTAATCAACATACTCAGTGATCCGCTCCATTTCCTTGCTATACCCTGCCACGGATCAGAAAGACAATACATCCAACATGGTCGCCGTAGAGAAGAAGCCCTGGATCGAAACCCCCCTCATCGAGTCCGCCCCTCTATCAAAAACCGCAGGATGGTAAGTCTCGTCCCTCGCCACAATTTATACCATGCACTAACCCCAAACCAGCAGAGTATTCCTCAAACTAGAGCTGCTTCAACCCTCAGGGTCATTCAAATCTAGGTGTGCCACCTACCAACTACCCAAAAGGCCTCCTATTTAACACAATGCAAACAGAGGAATCGGGAACTTCATCCGCACCACCCTCCGACACCCCTCCAATAAAGGCAAAAACCTGCACTTCTTCATCTCCTCCGGCGGCAATGCTGGCCTCGCAGCTGTAATCGCGGCACGCGATCTCGGCTGCTCCTGCACTGTCGTTGTCCCGCTCTCCACGAAGCCTATGATGGTGCAGAAGTTGTGGAACGTCGGCGCCACAGATATCGTCCAGGTCGGGGCGAGCTGGTTCGAAGCAGACACGCATCTCCGGAAGACATTCATTGAAAATCAAGATGTTAGCAAGACGGGGACGGAGAATGTCTACGTTCCACCATTTGACCACCCGGATGTGTGGGCTGGTGCGGGGACGTTGATCGAAGAGGTTGCGAAGCAGCTGCCTGCTAGAGAGAATGAGGGAGGGCCATTCCCGGCAGATGTGGTGATTTGCAGTGTTGGTGGTGGGGGCTTGTTCAATGGTGTCGTTGGGGCGTTGGGTCGGCATATTGAAGCGCAGAAGGGCAGTGAGGCAGCCGCTGCAGGAAGGAAAGTCCGAGTTCTTGCTGCTGAGACCAAGGGTGCGGATTCTCTGGCGTTATCTCTTCGAGAACAAAGTCTCCAGTCTCTTCCAGCTATTACCTCGCTTGCTACATCGCTGGGTGCACTGCAGGTTGCACCGCAGGCGTTCAAGTATGCGCAGTCGCCACCGGCGGGTGTTGATGTTGTCAGCGTTGTTCGGTCTGATGCCGAGGCTGCGAGGGGGCTGGTTCGCTTGTCCGATGAGCACAGGCTAGAGGTGGAACTAGCTTGTGGGATCAGTGTTGATCTTGGGTCGTCGGCGAAGTTGAAAGAGTCTGTTTCTGATCTGACACCGGAGAGCAGGGTCGTGGTTGTTGTTTGCGGAGGGAGTAATATCTCTGCGGAAACCATTGCTGAATACCGGCAGAAGCTTGCGGATGGTTGGGCTTAGAGAGGAATAGATTAGTTGGTTACTCGCTAATATCAATAGAAGGTTGTTCAGTCATTGCACATTCAAAAGGGTTCCGATGCCTTCCAATGCCTCTGGAAGCTCATTGAACCTGAATAGCACACCATTGCCGGCTGGCCTTCCTTTTCCCTATGCCTTGGGCGCACTCTCATGATTCCCTCTCCACTATGCTAAGCACTGTCTGTCTTGTTCTTCTTCTGTTGCAGCAGTCTACATAATGAGGATGAGCGTGTTGGAAACGATGTCTCGTAGAACTCAACAGGAAGGTTTCCTTACGCCATAAAATGTGATTCTTAGTTGATTCTGCGCAAGCTTGTCCAGATAGTCCTTTTTTTCCCGGTGAGATCGATTGGGATCCTCCGGCCTACACGAACCCTCGTGCTTCATCCGCCATTTTGCTGTCTGCTTGCTACCACATGACACAAGGGAGACGGAGATACCTTTCATTGAGAGCGAGATATTGGGGCGCTGTATCCTCCGAACTGATTGGCCCTGATATAAGACCAGACGAGGGCAAAGCAGTTGACTGATTGACGCGAAATCGCGAGCACTGTGGCGTATTCAAGCTTGGCTCAACAACTTATCCATGGTGATCAAGCTGTCTCAGAGTGCCGGCAGCCCACTGCGCCCAAATACATGTGCATGGCCGTACTCGGTTCAGTCTACCGTTCTCTTTGAGAAGCCTGAGTGGTGTACGACGCCGTATGGTGGAACTGTTTCAATTTTACCATTCGTCTCGCGCTCATGCTCATGTGTGATGACGAATACTCAAGAGATATATTAGAGGAACTCTCTTAGAATCATTTTCTCTTCCCTAATACAATATGCCGTAGGTGCGAACCTCATCTTCCTTCTTTGGGTACTGATGGAGTAGACCAAGAGAACAGAGCCTTGATGGAAAGATTTGCAATATTACGGGTCTTAACATAACAGGCAGAATATACGGCAAGCCTCGAAGCTAATGCTAATCTGTTGTCAAGGATAATTGATCTAGTTGGAGGAAACAGATCTCGGCAAGCTTGGAGAACTCGTTCTCATCACAGCCTGCTCGAGAAAGTTTCGAGGGCTATCAATGTCGCAGAACCAAAATTTGAATATCTACGGTTCAGGATAATTACCTTAGCGGTTGGGTCCCCTTACAGCATGAGAAGAGGTCTCACACAATCTTCACATCGTTGCGTTGCCAGCCCACCATAGAAGGGTCTTCTCTACTCTATACATAATCCATCTGATGTATATGACCTACTCCTCGACTGATCAAGATCCATGGTCCAGGCTCATGCATGTGGTGTGTTGATATCGCGTGGTATAGTCGCTGGATTGCATCCCTGGCTTCCGCGAACGGCACGAGCGCCACGAGGGAGAAATCGTGGAATCTAGCAAGCTGATAGGTTTATCCTAGAGATATGAAAGTACGGAACCGGTTGTATTTCTTCAGCCACTGCGAGTGCGAGGAGCACCATGCCCGGCTCTTTGTTCTCAGGGCTTGGCTCCCTAAGTTGTCTATTCGGTCAATAGCTATTGACAACGCCACTGCTGGCCCATTAGAGCCGTCCCTAATAATAACATCTGCTGCACTTTCAAGTCCAATATATCCAAACATGACATCGCAGATCAGCTCACCACAGCACACCGTTCAAGATGGAGCTCGGCTCTAGCAAACCCAGCACCACCTCGTCAATCCACATCACCATCCTATCAATCACCACCCTGCTCATCCTTACCATCCTCCTCCTCATAATCGGCCCTTCCGGAATTCTAACAGACTCCTCAACCTCCACAGCCTGCACCTGCACATACCCACCCATCCACCTCGACACCAGCACCTCAACCCTTCAAATCCAACCCCCGACCCCTCAGAAACCCTCTATTCTCAACACAGCCCTCTACGACGGCACCCACCTGCGTCAATACAAGAAAGCCCCGCAGCTCACAGCGACAAACATCACTTCCCAAATCCCAAGCACATGGGAAGGCCTCCTCTCCCCGCCAAGAGTCGCCGGCGGCATTCTAATAACGCAGGAGAGCCTCGAGGGCTCGAAATTCGATGCACACCCCGAGATCCGCGGGGAAGAGAGCGGGCCCAGCGGGTTCAGACAGGTCGTTGCGATGATGCACCAGCTGCACTGTCTCATCACGATCAGGGGGTTCATATACCCAGAAAACAACAATGTCGAGCACGGGAAGAGTTCAAGTAAGGATAAAAGTGTCAGGCATTTGAGTCATTGTTTCGAGTATCTTGCCCAGGTTAGTAATTCCTCCTACCCCATTCTAGGTATCAGTCAACACCCCGGGACTACATGGCTGATATCTCCAAGGCCCTCATCTGCCACGCAGACGACACAATGGAAGCCCCCTACAAAAAGCTCTCCGACGGAAAGGCCTTCTGGACCGTCGACGGGGAAGGCGCCGTCCACCAGTGCCGGGATCCGCGGCCGATTCTGGAGATGGCGATGCGATCGCGGGAGCACCCGATGAATCTGTCTGCTTGGAATGATGGCATCGGGGTGAGGGAGTACTTTACGGAGGAGCTGAAAAGGACCGGGTTCAAGCATCTGGCTGAGATGGACGAGGTGTTTATGTGGGGGTTTCTGGGGAGGGTGCCGGATCCGTAACCCTAAACTTACGGTATATTTATTCCTTGACTGGAGCGATGGGGGGATTTATGTCTATATTTCATCTTTATATACAAAAATGCATCATGTAGTGTAACTATCTCGATTCTCAGCCTGAAAACAAGCAGGCGCTGAGCAGCTTTTCGGAATGGGTTGTCTGTTTCTGCGCCCTGGCTGGATCTATCTACCTGAGTGAGTGCCGTTATTGGTGTGGTAACATGCTTCGAGACAATGCAGAACTGAGCTGTGAGAGGATCGTCCGTGTCTATTTATGCAGAAGAGTGGTCTTCTTGAGCTTTCTGTGCATCTCCACACGGCGAATCAGAAAGAATGGAATGCCGTCTCTTTCCCTTGGCTGTATTTAAGGGCACGCTTCTGTGATAGCATATCTGGTCCAATGATAGCAACCCTTTGTCCAGGATACACATCGACTCTGCGGTCAGTGCTGTTTGGCCGCATACACAACAGCGGCCCTTTGTGATAGCTGTACAACCTGCAAGCCCTGCTTCCCTCGGCACATATTGCTTCTGACATACACAGCAATGCGCAGATAGCCTCAGTGGCTTGACGAGCACTCGCCCCTCGAGAACATAGAAAATGGTCTCCAGGTGCTCCTCAAAGATTGCGCAAGACACAGCCAAGTCTGCCAAAGTTTTCTCCATCTTTTCCTGGGATCCCATATTTCACCATCGAACCCATGCCTCGGCCGAGACACTCCCCATGGACGAGCGGGAGGACGGCAGCAGTACATGTAGGAACAAGCGTCTATAATCTCTAGACTCGCAATGACTCACGGATGCAGGCACGGGATCGCTGCCTTTTGTCCCTGGTTGACGGCTGGCCGGGAGGAGGTCTGCGAAGAAAGGATGTCCATCCAATTGTTAGAGGTCGCGCGTCAACATGTCTCCGAGACTGAGAGTCGATTACCTGGTGTCGTGTGTGACATTTTATCGAACTCCTGACAGAACAGAATGTCCTGGAATTGATTCATGAAGCATCGAGTCCGTGAATTAATGAAAGAACTATCCCAAGGGATAGCCTTTACATCTATTTCCTCTCCAAAGTCTGTTTGTTTTTGCAGCTGTTCCTCAGTGTTGTTGTGGACGTTGATCAGTTGAGCAGGGAAAGGAGCGTCCACCAAGGATAGCCATTTAGCTGACATTGGCAACATTCTGGCCACAAAGACAAACTCTTTCTCAAATTTAATCAGCTGTAAAGACTGTGTTGGTGCGCAAAACAACTTTGCGCCGTCTCTTGGCCGCCGTAATTTAATGGCTGCAGTTCAGGCAGGGAATGCTTGTCTCTGTCCTTGTATTCAGAGGGTGGTGGAAATTCCGTTTCTTTCTTGATATCAGTCTCAGGATCCCAATATACTGGATACCTTAGGCAGAACAAGGGACGGCAATTATAGATTGGTCTCTTAGCTACTCCTTGAGCATCGAAAATAAGGTTAAAATCATTCTTTGGAAGCAGCTGAAGATAACCAGCAAGCACTATCTCTCTATGATGGGAGTAGTCCTTGAACTGGCCTTCAAAAGTCTTCTCGAGCCATTGCAAAAGTTCTGTGGTCTTCTCAATCAGTCGTAAAGACTGTGTTGGTTCACCATCCTTGATGCTGAACTCTCGATCGACGCTTGGCCAGATAGCCAAAATCAAGCCCTTGTTCATGAAGACGAATCGAACAACACCGCGATAAAGCTCTCGTAGCTCACGCTTGCTTTCAGCTTCAATAATACGGTTGTCAAGGTCGAGGTATGCTTGTTGTTGGTCAGTCACTGCTAGTACATGATCCTGACTGCACACGGCTTTGATTTTGTTGCCATACATGCCAGAACACAGGCAAATCCTTCCAGGCATTCTCGTTTATTTTTTGAAATGTTGCTGTAGGCAAAGGCAATCTTTTAACAGGATCCACACCCTAAGGTGGATCAATCACGGCGTGCTCCTCGTGGATGAATTACACCTTTATCAACGTAGGAGGCTCTCCCTACGATGAGCCGCATCTTTGATGATGGTAGTTCCACAGACTGGACACGAGCACGAGTCTTGTTCTGAGTTAACGATCCCGTTTGCATACTGCATACCTTGACCCCAGTCGGTTACTCTTAAGGAATTACCGGAGACAAGAGTATGTAGCTCAGGGACAGCCGTCCGTGATTGTGTACTATTACAAGAAGAGACACATCGAAGATCCGCCGGATCACAGTCTGTTGTCGCTTGTTTATCCGCAGTGGAGGGACTGTCTCGTCAAACATCCGTGGTGATCCCCAGACAGAGGGGGCTTTGCCTCGTTAATGACAACTTTCGCAGTACGCTTGAATGCGAGAAGGGCTTCGCTTTTCAAATCAACGTCAAGTTCACAAAAGCTGCATTTTTTTACTTGCTCGGTGTAATCTCGGAGCACAGCGAGCATATCAGCCCCGTCCCCTTGAGGGATTATCTCTCGATTATCAACCGCATCAACCCAGAACCTGGTTTGCGCATCTTCCTTTTGCTCATCAGATAGGAACCCGTCCATAAGCGTTCTCCCCTCTGTGAACGCTAACTTGAAGACATGTGCCTCCAAGTTCTGGTCACTTGGCCGCGACTGAATTCGTCATCGGATATCAGAAGTTGATTGAGCGATATATCCGACTCGTGTGCTCTCTCAACACCAACAACACGCTCAAACTCGAGCTCAATCAAGGTAGAACTCATCTTTTCAGCCTCGAATGGATCCTGTTGATAACGAATGGGTTTCCCTCAGGCACGATCGTGACATTGTGATCCCAGCCACGGCCAACTAGATCTTCCAAGATCTCGTCTGATTTCAGTTGCATGTTCGTTACACGGGCATGGAATGGTGCATCTATAAGATGTTTTCATTTTGCAGCCGCCGGTAAAATCTTCGCCTTCCAGACAACTTCATTTCTGTTGCACTTTTGGATCTCTCCAAGGGTAAAAATCCCCCTCTTGTCTTGACTTTTCAACACAATACCCTCTCCAGGGTAAACGTTGAAGGAGCGATCTGGCTTTGGCCAAATTGCCAGCAAGAAAGCATCATTCTCAAAACAACATCGGACTGAGCATTTGCGAGCTCTTTGACCTCCTCCTCCGCCTCTGCCTCTGCCTCGATCGTTATGTTGTTCAGGCGTAAATACGCTTGCTGCCTCTCAGTCAACACCATCAGTCTGTTTGGACCGAGTAGACCACGGATAACGGGGCTCGTTTCGCTTTCGGGTCGCGACATTGACGCGACGGGCAGATGGAAGAAATCTGGTATTCTGCATGATTACGACCGGAACAGATAATGATTATCTTGTTCTCGGATCCGTGACCGGCATCGAAGGTCTGGATGGTACACGCCATTCCATGCTCCGCACGGGGAAGAACATGAACTTCCTCTACCTGGCCGCGGTAACTACCTAGCATGCGGCAGATGACTATGCCGTACCTGTCCCAACAGCCCACATGTTTTGGTGTGAAGCAATGTCATTCCTACGCCCACCTGCTATTGAACGGGGAACTTGGGAGGCCTCTTGCCCATTGCCTGTTGAAAGGGTTTCCCTCGTTCGTCGCAACAGGTAATTCAGCCACCCCGGGCCAGCGCTAGTTGCTCGAGCAGAGCGTCGACCGTCAATGAGAGGGACTCGTGACATCTAGTGAGCCCTAGGCCAGCACCGTCGCTCATACAAAAGCGGGAGCACGCACCCAACCAGGTGAAAATATCTCCGGGATTGCCATAACGGCAGGTGTTTCGCAGCGAGATGCCAAAAGACAGCCCGCATCAAGGGTAGATGCTACGCTACTAGCATCGCTAGCCGGTTGAAGTAGAAGTCTTTATAAGCGAAGAGCATATTCTCACGAAGCAAGTCCTTGGCGGCAGGCCAGAATTTTCCATGGGGTTGTTGATAGCGGAACCCTGGAAACACCGATGGCAGTAGTATTCTCCGCTGATGGGCTGGGGGTATCTGTATTATTCGCGGGAGAATTCCGAACCACATCAGCACTTGTTCCTTCTAGCCGGCTGTCTGGGCCCGGGGTAGCGACGGATCCGCATTATGTTGCTCGAGGTCTAGTGAAACCAAGTAGCCCTAGTATGTGACTGAGGGTTGCTCTTCACTAGCCCTAAGTCGAGATTTCGCCCTACTTTGGACGCTCCCAGTCACCACTTCCGGAGTCGCATTCAATCCTAACAGCTCATCTCACTATCACGTCCAAGGCCCGGTCTCTCTGTCGTAGGCAACCATCGATCAACGGACAGGGTCGGAATTTTCGTACAAAACTGGAACTTCCCACCTCCACCATACGCATCGCTTAAGATTGAGCGGATCGGGCGCGCAAAAAGCTTTGACTGTAGCAGAAGTAACTAGAAAGCCGTCGGCGCATCTTCTGTAGCATCAGGTCTTGCACTGCCACCATTTAAAACTGTAGATAGAAGATGCCGGATGGCGACAAGAGCCCCTCTCGGAAGAAACCAGCTTCGTAGGCAGTTCAAAAGAATAAAACCAAGATAGACACCAACTATTGCTGCGCTTGCTCCCTCATCCTCACCACCACTGTATACAAATAACCCCAACCCCAAAATCACCAAACAATCTCCGTCCCCTCCACCCCTTCAATCCCCGGAACCAGCCGCCTCAACGCAACCCCATAATCCCCGCCATTCGGCGTCCTCAACAGCGTATGCACATGGAACTTCTCCGGCTCCCCATTATCCAGAAACACCCCACTATGATGATCAAACTCGACCAGCACAACGGGGTTCTGGATGCGGAAGTAGAACGGATTGGCATCCCCGAACCCGCCGATCCAGCAGAAGTACGTCTCGGATTCGTACTCTTTGATCTCGGCCATTTTGAGCTCGCGCGCGCGAGAAGGGAGGTACAGGAGGTACTGCTCCAGGATCTTGTAGAGGGTTTCTCTCTGAGAATTGTCGGGGAAGGAAGAGACAGTGACGCCCTCATTCGGCACGATGCGGTTGTCCCGGTACGCGCCGCAGAGATGGCGCTGGTCGTCGCGGTTCCAGCGGCCGGGAGGCATAGCGGGGTCGTTCATCTCCCTATACACCTGTGCCTTTTTCTGTAGAGTCTCCGGGAGACTCTGCATAAGCCTCAACCCCAATTCCTCTTCAACATGCAGTATCCTCGTCCCCTTATACGGTCCCTGGTCAATCTCATTCGGCTCCGCGCCTGTAAACCACGGCGACGCGACAATCTGGTTTTTGTACAGGAAGATATTCAGGCATAGATGGTGACCGTAGAAAGACCAGCCCCAGGGTCTTGATTCGGAGGGGTTACCGAAGAGGACGAAGTTGTAGGAGAATTCGTTCATGATGCTGGGGGCCTGGACGAGCTCGCCCAGGAAGTGGTTTATGCGCATTGCGCTGAGGGCTTTTGCGTAGCCTTCGGGGGAGAGTGTTGCCTGGAGGATTGCGAGGACTGCGGAGCGGATCTCCGGTGTGATTGTGGGGTCGTCGAGGCGGAGGCCTTTGTTGCTGAGGAGGAACTCGGGGTTTGACCAGGTGCGCCATTCGGGGGAGTCGATGTGGTAAGTTAGAGAGGCCTTCTGGGTGGGGGTGAGCAGGGAGAGGAGGGCGTTTGTTTTGGAAACGATGGTGGGGAGCGGGATTTGTTCGTCGCGCAGGGAGAAGAGGTTGGGGCGGATGTTGCCTGTAGGGATTGTTAGAGGGGGTTTATTAAGTAAATAGAGGGAGGTACCGTCTGTTGTCACGCCTTTGAAGGGCTCCTGGGCGAGGTCTTTCCAGTGCATGTAGAGGGCGTGCAGCCAGGGCGGGTTGCGGTTGGATTTGAAGGCATCGGCGTATTGGTGGGCGTCTTGGTGGCGCATTGCCTGGAAGCGGGGGGTGTCCAGGTCAGGGAGGTACTTTCGATACGACATGGTGTAGGAGTTGTTAGATTGTTGGAACTGGGGAAATCTGGGAATCTGGAGTAGTTGGAGAAGGTCTTATACTGTGTCGATCCCCACAATCCCCACGTGGAGAGCGGCAAACGGCTTATCCGAGCAGATTCACCACAAGGAGTGTGTATACTTGTCTGTATATTGCTGTCTGTCTAGAAGTCTAGCTGATGGTGGCACGATCAGTATAACCGTGGTAACTACAAAGCCTCTGCTCCGGAAATACCCTCCGTAGGAATCGCTTTCCGGCCGGAATACAGCCAACCCGGTCCCCTGCTGACGTTGTAAGTAGAACGGAGGATCTTCAACACCCCTTTGAACCTGTCTTGTTGTCTCATCACATTCCAATGAACATACCAAATGCCCACAGCTCACTACACAACATGTCCGCAACATCTACTACGTGCCTAACCCCACCCATCTCCAACCCCCTGTCAACCCTCCTCTTCCCACCCCGCGCACCACCCCCTCTCCAGGAACAACCACTGCCGCTCATCTTCAACCTCCCAGAATGCCTGATTAGGGACATCTTCGACCTGCTCCCACTGGCCGGTAAAGCCTGCCTCTCCCTAACCTGCAAACTCTACAGCGCCCTCTTCATCAAGATCCTCAAGCATCCAGAGCTGAGATCCCCACTCCTCGGGGACCTGGTGAAGCCCACTGTGAACGTCTTCACAGCGAATGCCCCGCGGAACCAGCTCCTCATGCTCCTGCAGGATAACCACTGGGCATTCTGCGCCGCATGCTTGAAACTACATCCTAGGGAAGAGTTCACCCCGCAGAGCGTGCTCAGGCTACCGGACATGGAACGAAACTGCATGCCATATGCCGGGGTGGTAAACCTGTGCGAGTGTATCTCCCTGACTCCGAGAGCGAAAGTGGCGATGGTGAGATTTCTATGCCAGCGGCAGAAGTCGCGGGACAAGACAACCCCAGTGCAAACATGGGGAAAGTTCGAGGTCAAGAGTACCGGGAACAAACGACCACTCCTCCAGCATGAGTGCACTGTTGCCGATAGGGACGACGTGAAGATTGATTTCTGTGTGCAGATCGACGTCCAGGACTCGCAGATGTTGATTGCTAGACTCACTTATAACATCTATGATGACCGGGAGCGGACGGAGGGGCGGCCAAAACATAGGATTTCCAGCCCGCTGATGGAGAATCTGATGCAGATCTACGACAAGCGCATGTTGACCACAGTTTGTGGGGAGATTATCGAGGAGAATGCAAAGAGTGACAAGCCGGAGAGGTCCTTGGTGCACAGGTCGTGCAGGTTGCTAGGGAGCCCGATCTGCTCGGCCGATGAGGACTGGCTCCGACAGTCTTGTAGGCGGGATGATTCCTATTTTGAAGCTGCCTGGTAAGTGGCTGCCCTTGTGCTTGGGCCTGGCTAACAGTTGCAGGCGCCGAACACAAAAAGCTTTGGAGCAATGAGCTACCGCTCGGTTTTTTTTCCCACTTTCAAAAAAAAACTGTGCCAATCGATCCGCCAGTCTCCTGTCTTTGCAGGCCACAGGCTTCAGAATGCCCGCTCGTACTGGCCTAGCTCGACAGACTGAAGCTGTTCCATTCTTCTTCTTCGGCCTGTTTCCCCCAGCTCTTGAACGATGACTCCAGCCCCCCCCGTTGCCCCTGACACACCTCCACTGTCGTTCCATCACTGCAGCTATTTTGCTCAGATTCTCACCGATAACGTATGGAAGCTTGGCAAACTCCGTCCGCAACGTCAGACTGTTTAAGCGAGATTTTCGACTGGCAAGCCGAAAGATTCGACGCGCAAAAGTAGCGTCAATAGCTAGATTGATAAGAATGTCTCGAACCAGGCGGCTGTCTGACAGCAGCGCTTCATTTCCAAGTGCCTCACTGTCAAATATACCTGATTGAAGTGCAAGTTCTTCACGGTTGTAGAAATCCAGCTGAAGGGTCAGATCTTTCAGTGTTTTGATCCGTCCGAGGATGCCGTAAATCTGCATCTCAAACCTCCTGACATCGCGTTGGACCTCAAGCCGTAGGTCTTCAAGGCGTTGGCAACATGTAGCATTTCGAGGGGCGGGAGGCCTTTGAGGAAACCGCATGCGACAAGATCCCATTCGTCGATATCGTCCGCAGATCGAACCCGTGATATACCAAGCTCCAGGGACTTCAGCGACGTGAATTCACACTGTGTTGCCAATGTAAGGGCCTCAATTTCAGCTGCCCATAGCTCCAGGCTGTGCGGATGCGAGAAACGAACTGTCCTTCTCCAAAGTTCAAAGCGGGTTTCATCAGCAGACTCAAGACTGGGGGAAATGGCAAGGGTATAGTCAAATTGATCATCTGCACGGTCGACCATTCCATTCTCTTCGCCTTCGGCGCCAGGCGGAATAAGCGGGTCGAAAGCTTCGACATGAAGGCGACAGCGTGGAAGATGAAAGTGAAGGATCTCCAAGATGTTTCTTGGAAACCGTGCTCCGCAGGCATACACCAGGTCACGAAGGCATATGAGGTTAACCAGCAAGGCAGCCAATAAGAAACATCAGACTTGTTTGGACAGACTAGTCTGGCCCATGCAGATGCAGGTGGTCAAACTTCCACGGTCGCCGAGCTGCCAATCTCCACGAAGGTGGCTTGAACACCGCATCGAGGAAAATATCGATCATGGTTCCATTGATCAGTGCAGTCATTCCACCATCCGAGCAGTCCGAACCGCGATAATGTGACGCCATCCCGACGTGAACAAAGGTACTTTATATTATGACCGGGACCCCCACCTCCACAAGATCCAGCAACTCTTCAGAATACTTCCGGTATGGCTTCTGCAATCGTAACTGGCGCCACTGGTAGGTACTCCAGTTCTCCTCGCAACTCAACTAACACACTCAGGCATCACCGGCAGCGCCATCGTGCATCACCTCTGCAAAGACCCCTCCTACAGCAGGATCTACTCCCTCTCCCGCCGCAACCCCGGCTACGACGATCCCAAAATTTACCATGCAACCATCGACCTCCAAGGCTCTGTCGCCGACATGGCGGATAGTCTGTCTGGCATTTCCGCTGAATACATCTTCTTCTGCGCATACATGGCGCACGACGACCCGCAAGAGCTCTGCCGAATTAACGTAGCCATGCTGTGGAACTTCATCCAGGCGCTCGAAAAAACAGGCGCACACAAGACCTTGAGGAGATTCATCCTCACCTGCGGATTCAAACAGTACAGCGTGCACCTCGGCAACACCAAGCAACCCTTCCACGAAGATGACCCAGTGCTGAAAGGAGAGATCGCAGGCGAAACCTGGCCACCAAACTTTTACTTGGACCAACAGCGCGTCCTCAAGTACGCCACGACGGGCTCAAACTGGGAATGGATCGTCACCCTCCCGCAGGACGTCCTCGGGTTCGCGCGCGGGAACTACATGAATGAAGCAACCGCCATCGGACTATACTGTACCGTCTCAAAAGCCCTACCAGGTTCAGAACTCCCCTTCCCAGGCAGCAAAGCCGGGTATCTCGCATTCAACACGTGGACATCCGCAAATCACCACGCGAGATTCTGTCTCTGGGCTGCGACGGCGCCAAACGCAGGGAAGCAGATCTTCAACGTTACGAACGGCGACACGGAATCGTGGCAGAACCTCTGGCCGCGCCTTGCAAAGCGTTTCGGGTGTAGAATCCCTAATCCGATGTTTCCGAATGGCGGGACTGCCGATTCAGGGGGTTACAAGGACTTTGAATCGTCCACGACTAGGATGCCGAATAAACACCCGCTTATTACCCGCGCAGACGATATTGGGGTCGCTGAGGATCCATCTGTGGAATCAACACCGACGCTCTTCTCGCAGATCGATCCGGAGAAGTGGGCGAAGAGAGATGATGTTAATAAGGCTTGGAAGACTGTTCGTGAGATGTATGGTCTTGAACAGGATGCTTGGGAAAAGGCAACCTGGGACTTTTTGACGTTTGCCCTGGGGAGGGATTGGAGCTGTGTGGGGAGTATGAGTAAGGCGAGGAAATTAGGGTGGAATGGGTACGCGGATACGTGGGGGGAGTTAGAGGGTGTTTTTGAAGTTCTGGAGAAGGAGAGGATTCTTCCAGTGGCTGAGAAGCTGAGGGAGGACTTTTCCTGAGAGCAGGACTACAAGAGGCAGTCTACGGAGTAGTGAGATGGACGATGTGGGCGGGCTCCTACCGGGGTCCGGGCCTATGCCCTAATTACCCTTTTCTTCACGTCTGCGAGTGATTTACCCTAAAATTGTTGACATCTCTCGATCATTGTTAATATGCATCCCGCCTTCGTTGAAGATGCCTTGTCCTGACTCATAACTGCACCAGAACCCCATGCGTACCCCATGCGTAGCCCGGTGATACTCCATAGTAGAGAGAAGTGATCATCCGATAGACAGGGGGCTCGGCACGTACACACAGGACACAGGAGGATTATCAATCAAGGAAGCACTACGAAGTAACTACCCCAGATTCCCACCGTCATACCTCTGGGCTGATGTAACCCTAAGACGACAAAGCCAAGAGCCTGCATTACCTGTTTCGAGATCCTCCGCAAGCTACTCCCATCAATCCGCATGGGCCGCTCAGTCCCGTGCACGGAAAGAAGAGAACAAGAAACTAGGCATCAGACAATGAATGACTCGGGGAAGCCGGATGGGATGGAGTGGAGGGGGATTGATCGCGATTCAAGGCATCCGGATATACTCCGACAGAAGGTAGCGACCCTGTGACGTATGTGTCATACCACTTTAATCTCGGCGGCCTTTTAACCGAGCCATGTAAGCTCTCAGCAGGCGACACGGAACAGCCGGATGAAAGCAAGACGATCGACATGGAGTATACTCCACACTGCGGGGGAGGCCATGTCCCTCCGGAGCGCCAAGAACCCTCCGCTCCAACGGACTCCACCTCATTTGGATAGCTTCATCTTGTTGGACTACCACCTGCTGATCTTCCCTTGGCGACCGTCACTCTTGGCTTGGAGCCCGGCTTTTCTCCGGAGGTACCGTCTTGCAATGCTCTCTGCCCGGGTATAAAAGCTGCTGTGGCTGCGGAATCCAATATGTAGATCGCACAGATAACCAGTCTGCATCTGACTGAAAATGGCGTCCCTTGCAGCGTCGGTCTGGCCTGCCTCTCTCCCAGACTGGTCCAACCTGAATGTTCTGCACCGCAACACTCTCGAGCCCCGTGCGCACTTCTACACCTACCCAGATGAGGAGTCTGCCTCGTCATTCAACCGCGAGGAAGGCTTCTTTCACAGCCTCAACGGCACCTGGAAGTTCCACTACGACGACTCGCCCTATACCGCGCCCATCTGGGAGTCCGCCAACACGACAGACTGGGATGACATTGATGTCCCTAGTGTCTGGCAGCTGCAAGGCTATGGCCGCCCCCACTATACCAACATCAACTACCCCTTCCCTGTCACTCCTCCCAACGTCTCCTACGTAAACCCCACCGGCTCCTACTGGCGGGAGTTTGAAGTCCCCGAAGACTGGGAAGAAGGCCAGCAGATCCGCCTCCGGTATGAAGGCGTCGACAGCGCATTCCACGTGTGGGTGAACGGCGAAGAAGTGGGCTACAGCCAGGGCGCCCGCAACCCCAGCGAATTCGATATCACGGAATACCTCAACGACAACGGAACAAACACGCTTGCTACGCGTGTATATCAGTGGAGCGATGGCAGCTACCTCGAAGACCAGGACCAGTGGTGGCTGTCCGGCATCTTCCGAGATGTCTACCTCATTCCGTTCCCGCAATCAGCCATCTCAGACTTTGAATTCACTCCTGAGGTCGATGATGGATTTGAATCTGGCACTCTCAAGGCAAATGTGACCATCCAAGGCGACCACGGCGATCTGAGCATAAAAGTCCTCGCGCCAAACGGCACAACCATTGATGAATGGACCGGTGACTCCTCAGAGCAGTACTCCCTCCCTGTCTCCGGAGAGGACTTTCACCTGTGGTCCGCCGAGCATCCAAACCTGTACACCGTCTTCCTGGAATTCAACAACCGCGTCATCAGCCACAAGATCGGATTCAAGCGGGTGGAAATGGACGGTCCCAACTTCCTCGTCAACGGCCAACCGATCATCATCTACGGTGTCAACAGACACGAGCACAGCCACCTGTACGGCCGCTCCGTCCGCTACGAAGACATGCGCGCCGATCTGATCAGGATGAAGCGCTCCAACATCAACACCATCCGCACAGCGCACCAGCCCCCGCACCCATCCTTCTTCGACGTCGCCGACGAACTCGGCTTCTACGTGATCGCCGAAGCAGACATCGAATGCCACGGGTTCGGCGACATCGAAGAAACGGAAGAGGGTGCCGCAAGCTGGCTCTCCGATAACGAAGAGTGGGAGCACGCATACCTGGACAGAGCGGAGCAACTCGTTGAACGGTTCAAGAACCACGCCTCAATCATCATCTGGAGTTTAGGCAACGAGTGCTTCTACGGACGAAACCAGGCGGCAATGTACCGCTGGATCAAGGAGCGCGATCCCAGTAGGATTATCCACTACGAGCAGGATCGCGAGGCCGAGAGCGCGGACATCTACTCGCATATGTACTCGTCTCCGCAGACGATGATCGAGCATATGGGCAATCACACCGACAAGGCGTTGATCTTGTGTGAATTTGCGCAGTAAGTCTTTCCTTGAGCCTATATATGTGATGCGATACTAACTCAAACAGCGCAATGGGCAACGGTCCCGGCGGCCTGCAGGAATACGTCGAGCTCTTCCGCACGCACCCCCTCTCCCAAGGTGGTCTCGTCTGGGAATGGTCTAACCACGGGCTGCTCAAGCGCGAAGGCGATATTGAGTACTATGCCTACGGCGGAGACTTTGGGGATGAGCCCAACGATGCTGATTTCGTGATGGACGGACTCACCCTGTCGGACCACACGCCTATGCCTAGTTTGCTGGAATACGCAAAGATCATCCAGCCTGTTTCTGTCAACCTGACCGAAGACGGAAACAGTCTTGTTGTGGTCAACTACTATGACTTTTCTGATCTGAGTGGGCTGGATGCTGTTTGGTTCCTTGTTCAGGATGGGGAGACCTCTGAGGAGCAGGAGTTGGAGCTCCCCCGCGTCCCTGCGCAGGAGAACCGGACGGTCGAGCTACCTCTTGATAGGAATGAGCTGACGCAGGAGGGGTGGTTGACCGTTGAGTTCCGACTGAAGGAGGACAAGGAGTGGGCTGAGGCAGGCCATGTCATTGCCTGGGATCAGCTCTACCTCCCTGGCTCTAGCTCTGCATCTGGCTCTGCATCGGGATCAAACTCAACCTCAACCTCATCTGCAACCAAACGCACCCTCTCGACCCGACAGTCCAACTCCACAACCCCCAGCTTCTCCGTCTCCCAATCCCGCACAAATCTCACCATCACCACCGGCGAAACAGACCTAACCTTCAACCTCCTCCAAGGAAACCTCACCTGGAGCCACTCCGGCACGACCCTCCTAACCCGCGGCCCCGAACTCACCTTCTACCGCGCCATGACCCAAAACGACGAAGGCCAATCCGGCGACAAGATCGAGTGGGACGAAACCCACGTCGACAAAATGTCCACGCAGATCCGCTCCGTCTCCTGGACAAACACCTCCTCAACCGTCACCGTCACCTTCAAAGTCCGCGTCGCCCCCATGATCCTCGAATGGGGCGCCGAAGCCGACCTCGTCTACACCATCTCCCACGACCCAGAAGGAGAAGGCCAGAATACCTCCCCCGTAGTTTCAATCCACGTCTCCGGCGACTTCACCGGCGAAAACACCCCCTCCGTCGTGCCGCGGATCGGCCTCCTAGCCGTCCTCCCCGGTGCCTTCAACGAAGTCACCTGGTTCGGCCGCGGCCCCGGCGAAAACTACAAAGACTCCAAGCAAGCCTCGCGCATTGGCGAGTATTCTGCCTCCGTCACCGACCTCTTCACAAACTACGACTACCCGCAGGAGAACGGCAACCGGGAGGATCTGCGCTGGCTGCGGGTTTCGAATGGCGAGGTGGCGCTTGAGGCGCGCAGGACGAGGGCTTCGTCTGGCTCGTCTGCCTCGAACTCTACTTCTACTTCTACTTCTGCTATTTCTGGGGATGTGGAGAGTCCAGAGGTGTTTTCCTTCACGGCGAGTAATTACTTCCCGCATGACTTGAATGATGCGAAACATCCGCATGAGTTGAGTCCGTTGGATGTCACGGTGTTGAATCTGGATTATGATAACCATGGTCTTGGGAGCGCGAGTGTGGGGCCGAGGCCGTTTGATCGGTATAAGTGCTTCACCGAGGCGTTTGATTTTGGGTTTGAGTTGAGGGTTGTTTAGATTCTTTTTCTCTTTCTTTTTCTTTTTTTTGGGGGGGGGATTGTGTGAGGAGGGGAGGGGGCAGAGGGTGGTTAGGGCTAGAGGTTGCAGTGTTAGCTGTCGTATCCCGAGGCCCTTAGGTATGATGAGATGAAAGTAATGAAGATCATATGTTCTACTTGTTAGGTTTCCAGGCACTGTAGACTGAACTGACTGTAGTGGTTATGTCGCTAGATGCGAGGAGTAGGAAGGGAAATATTGATGCCTACTAGTCTATCTACTCTACCTCCCACCCCGGGGCCTACCACGATAACTTCCTATCGTAGATCCATTACAAATATCTGCCTCTTTTCGACTTCTTACGTATCATGCTGTCGTAGAATTATGACCTTCCTGAACTTTTAGCCACATTATTGTATCATGAAGATTCATGCAATAGATCCTGATCTATAAATCTAGCCTAGTCTAACTAGATAACACAACTTTTCGCATGTCGTAACAAACATAACCAGCTACTCCAGAGCCTTAGCAGCCATCGCCAACGCCCCCTCCCTCGTCTTATGCCCACCAATAAACCCACTCGCATGAACAAACACCGCGCCCTCGGGAATCCCGTCCCCAGCCTCCGCCAACACACCATCCAAATCACTATCCCTCACCCCGCGCCACTTCTCCGGCAGCGGCTTCCTAGACACAAAGCTCCCCTCGCTCACAGACACGGCCTGAACACGCCACTTGGAGTCCGCCGCGCCGCTCTCCGGGTAGAGAACATAATACACGTCGCTGTCTTCCGCGGCATTCTCCTTCTCAAAGTTGCCCAGGTGCTCCTTCCACGGAACACCGCCTTCAGGGAGGATCATGATCCGGCCGGAGTGGTGGACGTCCTTACGGGCGGCATACGCCTTCTGCACTGTCTCCCGCGCAGGCAGCCAAGAGGAGATCGCGGCCTTGAGTTTACGGGCGAACACGCCGCCAACAAAGTCGCTTGCGCGCTCGAACAGGCCGTCTTCGCCGAGGGCCTCCTCCGCCGCGTCAGCGGGGTAGTTCATATCGTTGACGATGCTGGCGATTGTGACGCCGCCATCCTTGAATTTCTTTTCGATGCCGGCCTTCTCGAGGGCGGCGGGGTCGTAGCTGGAGATGCCGTTGTCGTTGGCGTCGATGGCTTCGATGAAGTCCGCGTAGAGTTTCTGGTAGATTAGGCTGACGTTGCTGTGCTCGGTCGGGAGGTTTGCGTGCTGTGCGATGATTGACGGGCCGAAGTGCATGTAGACCAGGCCTGCGGAGGAGAGTTTTGTGGCGTAGCCGGGGAAGACGGTGGAGAAGGTGCGCTGGTGGTGGTCGTAGCGGTTGGTGGTGGCATCGTATTCGCCGCCGACGTCGACGACTGTGTGGCAGGTTTGGAGGAGGGCTGGGTCGCGGGTTCGGATCAGGGGGGAGGAGGAGTAGGTGGGGAGGAGGCGGAGGAGGTAGACGGCTAGGGCTTCGTCGGCGTGGAAGTGGCCGCTGTGTAGGATGGTTAGCTTTGGTTTTGCTTTCGAGTGAGGGGAGTCGAAGGTACCTGTGTGTTCCGATGAGGAGGGAGCCGGTTCTGGGCTTCTTGGAGGCGGTTTCTTGGGCCATTCTGACGAGAGTGCGGAGCATGCGAAGGATTAGAGAGAATGGGTAGAGGAAATGAGTATGAAAGTAGAATGAAGCTGGAGCTGGCAACGGAGATGGAAATTTGAGAGACGGTGTGGGGTGTTTGGGCCGTTTGCATGGGCGTTGCTAATGGTGGGCTGTGATTGGTCAAGGGAGTATATAGTGTATACCACCGAGTGACGAGATAAGGATTGAAAATTGGAAGATGGTAGACAGGATAGATAAGTATTAGACATCGTTCTACTTGATTTATCGATTTGAGTATCCGTTCAATAAGATAGATCGTTTCTAGGATATCAATATCAACATCAGATATCAGCATTCCCTTTCTATCCCTGTAAGGTAGACAAATTTATATACAAATCATACCACACGAGGTAACCAGTAAGGTCTACCTAATGAATAAACCCATCCACAATCTCCAAAAACCCATCCGGATTCTCAACCATCGGCAAATGCCCCGCCCTACTGACAAGCTTAAGTTCCGCCCCCTGCTGCCCCTCAACCCTCAAATCCTCCGCCATCTGCTGCATCGTCTTAGGAAGAACCCCGTCCTTCTCACCAGCAACAAACAAACCCCGAACCTTCGCCTCCTTCATGCGGTCCCGCACATCATAAGCACACAGCGCCTGCATGGCTTTCTTAAATCCAGCTAGACTGTTATTCCGCACGACTTGCTTGACCTGTTCCGGAACTTCCGGCTGAAACTCGTAGCTTTCAGGCGTGAACCAGCGCCGAACGGTAATCTCGGAGAGCTCCTCGCCGATGATCGCCTCTTTGGACTGCGGGTGCACTGCGCCTTCAGAGGCTGCCATGTCTGCACGGTCATTCCACGCCTTCGCGTTCGTCGCGGGGGCAGAGGAGTTCGTGTCGCAGGAGATAAACGTTTTGACGCGTTCGGGATACAACAGGGACGTGTTGAGAACCGTCACGCCACCAAGGCTCACTCCGATCAATGTCGCAGATGGAATGCGCAGCGCGTCAAGAAGCGCGATGACATCTGATGCCAGCACGTCTACCGTAACCGGTGTTTCAGAGGCATATGTCTCACGGCCACGGGTGTTATATCTCAGGACACGGTACTTCTTGTTCCGCTCCTCGGAGAGGAACTTGCTCACGAAGGAGTCCCAGATTGTGTAGTCGACGAGGATGGAGTTGCTAAGGAGGAGGATGGGAGCATGCGGGTTCGTGCTTCCCTCTAGTCGGTACTGCAGCTCGACGCCGTCGGATGTCGTGATGAATGATTCAACGGCGGGGTTTGTGGTTGAGGGCAATGTACGTGTCTTCCTGTCATTCGAGTTCCAGGGCCCGATGGTGTCGCTAGACGCTAGAGAAGATAGCTCCCTCGGGGCAGGTCCAAACGTATACGCCCAGTTATACACCCGTCGCTGCTTCGAGGTCAGATACCCAGCGACCTTTTCGCGCCAGGGTGTTTCCATCGACGCCTTATGTTCCGCCCCACCAAGGCCATTTTGCGGGGTGAATTCATGCAAAGCGACGAATTCGCGGGGGGCTTTGGAGTCGATGTAGCTGGTCACGAACAGGCGGGATCGTCGCCATCCGGGGACCTTGGAGAGCATGGGGATGTGTTCTTCTTTATACCAGTTTTTCAAGTCGGTCTCCTTCTCGTTATCGGCGGGGAGGGTGGAAGTGTTGCTGATAAGGACATGCCCCGCAGCCTCGGTATCCTTTACCCGCTCCAACGGCTCAAAATCCGCACTCTTCTCGTCCTGGAGAAGATCGTAGAGTTTCCGCCCGACGTCAATCTGACTCATTGTGTTCTTCTCTCGGGTTGTCTTGATTCCGTCGCCGCGGAGAGAAAGGTATGTCTCGCGGTTCAGCTCCTCCATCTCGGTGATGTCGTACAGGGCGACCCATTCTGGTTCCAGGCTGTCGACGGCGCGGTACCGGAAGCCATTCGTGATGAAGGGGAGGCGAAGGCGGAGGGGGCCATGTTCGCTGTTGTACCAGTCGTGGAATTGGGCGGCGGGGAGGGAGCCATGCGGCTGCATGGTCACGTAGAGGAGGCCGGGGGTTGGGGGCGCCATTTTGTGGTATGCGGGGGTTTGTTGGTGATGCGAAGTTATGTCTGGTCGGGTAATGAATGTGGTGAGTGTGAAGAGTGGTTTGTCTTGCCCATGGTGATTTATGATGATTGCTGAAGAGTCGGGAGCGGATGTGGCGACGACTGCCGACTTCGCAGCCGATGGGAAAGCCGGGTAAACGCTTAAGGAGTGCGGGGAACACTCGGAGTATACAAAACAAAATCACCACTCAACAGGAGTTATAAAGTCAAGTCAAATTCATCATAATATGTACATTACGCCGGCTAATAACCAATCCCATGCTCAATCTATTCGACCTTGTCCAGTTTCTGCACAACCACCGCAGTCGCAGCCCCACCGCCGTTGCAGATAGCAGCGACACCATACTCTCCGGCTTGCAGTTGGTGTAGCAGAGTCACCAGGATACGCGAGCCAGAGCTACCGAGCGCGTGGCCGAGGGAAATGGCGCCGCCGAGGGGGTTGACGCGGGCATTGTGTAGGCCGAGAATCTGTACAGTTAGCAGGGTTCAATTATCAAAGATAGGACACCAACCTTCTTATTGGCCTCGATGACTGCAGCAAATGCCTCGTTGAACTCCCAAACGGCAACCTGGTCCTTGGTGATGCCCGCTCGCTCAAGAGCGATAGGAACAGCCTTGGCCGGGGCAACCGGGAAGTCAACCGGATCAACCGCAGCATCGGCAGAAGACACAATGCGAGCGAGAACTCGGCTGCCCTGGCCATACTCCTGAGCAATAGCCTTGTTCGTCAAGACCAGAGCAGAAGCACCATCGTTCATAGTCGATGCATTGCCAGCAGTAACTGTGCCAGTGCCATCACGTAAGAAAGCAGGCTTCAGCGTCTTCAACTTATCCTCGCGCAGGTTCTCGAATCCCTCGTCGCGCTCAATCACCAAATCACCCTTCTTGCTCTTGACAGTAACAGGCGCAATCTCCTCCGCGAACCGACCCTCAGCCCACGCCTTCTGCGCATTCTGGTACGAACTAATCGCATATGCGTCCTGCGCCTCACGCGAGATCTCATGCTTCTTTGCCGTGGTCTCCGCACAAATACCCATGTGGAACTGGTTGTACACATCCCACAGGCCATCCTTGATCAGGCCATCCTCCAGCTTAAGTTCCCCAAAGGGCGGCAACTGGCTAGAACGGGGCAGGTAGTACGGCACGCGCGACATATTCTCCATACCACCAGCGATCTGGGCACCAGCGAGACCGAGCTGGATATTCTGGGCAGCGAGAACAACAGCCTTGAGACCTGAAGCGCAGACCTTGTTGACGGTCATTGACTCGACATTTGGTGACAATCCTGCGAAGATAGTGGCTTGACGCGCCGGGGCCTGCCCGACGGAGCCTTGCAGTACGTTGCCCATGTATACATCGGTGATATACTCAGATGGGACATTAGACTTTTCCACAGCCGACTTGATGGCGACGGCGCCGAGTTGTGGTGCAGAAACCGAGGTGAATGAGCCGTTGAACTGGAAAATCAGTACCGTGACACGTTTATTTCAAAGAACGCATACCTTCGTCGTCGGCGTCCGGGCAGCACTCAAAATGTAGGCATCGCGGATCTCCTGGAGAACGGGTCGGGCAGCACTGAATTGCCTCCGGCACTGCCGAGAAGCGGGGAAGGCTGCGCGGTTCAGCAGACGGGCAGTGACAGTGGGCGTTGTGATGGGCATTTTGACGGATAAAAGGAGTGATCAACGCGAGAGTGAGAGTAGAGAGACGCCAGGTACCTGGATGGAGAGAGAGGAAAAAGAAAGAGGAGAGAAGAGGAGGAAGAAGAAAGCAATGCGGAGAACCCCTCTCCGGGGAAGACACGATGGATGGCGCCGCCACTAACCGCCCCTCCGCAGCCGAGGTGCTCACGTGATCCACCTTTAATAATCTCTGATTCATGATAATTCAATACATTCTGTTGGTCGAGCCTTCTAGCCTCTAGGTACCTATCCTGCCTCGAATTGTTGAAAGAATCACTGCTTCTGCCTCTCAGCCTGCTCCTGCCCAGCCCCCAAGCCCACACTCTCCAGCACAGCCTTGACCTCCTCATTCTCACCAGGACTGCTATAATATGTCGCCCCTAAACTCTCCAAATTTCGGCAATGCTCCTCTGTATCTGTTGTTACCGGAAGCCGATTATACTCCTCCAACTGCGCTTCGGTAGGCTTAAGGACCCAAACGCCACCCGCAGCCGGCCAGCCCATGAGTGTTGGTCTGGTGGACTTGGTGACCGGAATCTTATTTGCGAGGTCGAGAAGCTCCTGTTTGGTCATAGAGCTAGTGTCGGGGGCGTTGTCTGCCATGGCGAGAGGTGTAGAACGTGCAAACTTGCAGTAGATACTGAGAGCGTGGTGGAAGAAGGAACAAGAACTGCTAATGGCTAGAGTCTAGAGGCAGAAAAGGGGTGTTTTATGTACCTGCACTAAGATTTATGAGTCAGACCGTGGCAGCCAAGTGATGGGAGCCTGATTATGGACATTGGACAGTGTACTCTGGCTGGACAGTGGTGGTCACCTGTATGCTGTACAGGCTGGCTGTCTCTGGCTGATGATCAGATAAGATGGTGCGTGGGGCCGGGCCGCCGAGCCTACAAGAGGCGCCCAATAAGGGACCACTGAATGTCGACAGGTATGAATGAAGCCTCACAGTGCTAGATTATATCAAGACTCCCAATACTCCAGTGGAACTATATCCGTGAGATGCATATCGGCCTTCAAATTAGCAGTCTGACAGTCTTACAGTCTAATCTATATCCTGTTGACCATGACCACCTCGAGGAGAACCCTGTTCGTGCACTTCGTCCGGACAGTGCATAGCAGGAATCAATCCTTGTTTGTCCTCGACTCATTCCTGCGTCGCCAAGGTGACCTAGATGATTTGTCGCAGTGATATGACATACTATATCCTGTTTCCCTATCCATCCTGGAACCCAGCAGCAGTTCCCTGCTTAGGAAGTACCGGCCAGCAAGGATGCCTGGGGCATCCAATCTCAAGCTATATAGCCCCCTAGATGTCTTGCGCTTTCCAGGAGCACTCAAGCAATCCAATCCAATCTCCTTTCCGTACCCATCGTTGGACTCTCATCAGTGATACAAGGCCAGCATCTACCGACTTCCTCACTTATACTTAAACCAAACCTTCATACCCACATTGCCATCCCCACAAGATGAGCCTCCTCCCACTCATAGCCTCCTCTCCCACAGCACAACCACCCTAGCCGTAAACGCCGTCGTCTTCGCCCAAGGCGAATGCTCCGGCAACACCGTAGCAGCCTGCATCGACCTCCCCCAACAACCTGCTGCACCCACCCAACAGGCGGCCTCATCGCCTCCGCAAACCTCTCCAGCCTCCTGCACGAATGCACGATTGGAGTGTGGTACTACGAGTCCCTCGGGGCCGCAACCCAGTGCGGGATCGCGCGCGACACCGCCGCAGGACCGCAGAGCTATATTTGCATGACTGGCGGAAGTTCAGCGCCCGGTGGCGGTGCTGCATGGCATGATCTTACGGCCTGTCGGGCTGCGGGCCCCGGTGTGGGGGGGATCCAGCACGGAGACTGAAGCTGAGGTTGAACCTGATGCTGTGCGCGAGGCACCGACTGCTTGTACGGCTCGGGTGCTGGCGACGCATTACGCGCTGGCGGAGGATGGGAGGGGGGTTTATGTTCTCAGTCCGACGCCGGGAGCAGCATGAGGATATGACTCGACGGCCGGCGGTGAGGGGGAAGGTGGAGGAGCTGGATATTTTGAGGGAATTCAATGCGACGTATTATGAGGACCTTAGCTTGGTTTCTGGCGGCAGGCATCTAGAAGGGCTTCTCGTGGCTGAGGATTATTGATCAGCATAATAGACGTTCAGCCGGAACCTAGACTGTCCTCATGTTGCACCTAGTTAACAATAGCCTTGGACTGATGTTGTGATATTGACCTGGCTAGATCTTTGCTTTTAGTTGATAGACTCCCAGCTCTTCATTTCTGAACCTCTTTAGCTCTCAATATTCTTTTTGCCCTAATCAGATTCAGTCGCACGCTGCTCTCTCGGGTGGACTGGAGACCAAGCAGCCAGGGGTCAATAGAGCTACCAGACTCACACCATACATAGAGAGCATCACCGAGGTAGTTCTCCCAGGGAAAGGCCTGAGAGCATGAGTTTCTGTCTTGTGGACATGGAAAGTTAACTCAAAACAATCGAGGCAATCTAAACTCTGACCTGATTAGGGTTACCACTGACGTCTACTATTCAAGGATGGCAGCATCCTTTAAAATAGGCTTACCTGCACGGCTGATAGCATAGTAGATCTCTGCTCTTTTAGTCCTCGATGCATGAAAATAGGATTGCTCGACCGCTCCTCCTTTATACCACAGCCCTGTTGCTCCTGTTGCCTCCATGGGCGTCTCAGTCCGTCGCCCAAGGTATATCCAGTCCTCACAAGTACCAAGCATGATCTAATACCGCTCAGAGGTAAGCCAAGCAACCATCGACCGCTTCAACATATTCGCCCAGTACTCCGCCGCCGCAGGCTGCGACCAAAACAACAACTCGACCGACTCGCCCATCGTAACATGCGACTACTACTGTCCGCTCGTAATAGACTACAACGTCACCACGCTCTACGAGTTCAACGAGTACGCACACCCAGCCTAGCCCAGTCCAGCTCAGCCCATCCCACGAAATCAAAGCCATCTACTAACAACTATGACCAGCCGCGGCTGGTGGACCGACACAACGGGCTACGTCGCCCTCGACGAAACACGCAAGCTCATCGTCCTCGTCTTCCGCGGCAGCGTCTCCAGCGACAGCTGGCGAACCGACCTAACAGCCATCCCCATCTGGCTCCTTACGCTCTGCCCCTTCTGTTGGGTGCACGCGGGGTTCCACAGCGCCTGGGACGCCGTGCGGCGCGACGTCGTGCGCGAACTCAAACGCGCTGTTGATGCGCACAGTGACTACCAGCTTTTCTTCACGGGCCATAGTCTCGGCGGCGCGATTGCAACGGTGGCGGCGACGCTCTTGAAGGGTGAGAGGGAGTGGGAGAATTGGGGGATCCAGCTTGTGGGTTTTTTCTCTGGTCTTTGGGTATACAATGCCTCTTATATGTATATGTTTGGACTGACGGGTGAAATTCATCCGGTATTTACCTACTGTAGTATACATTCGGCGCCCCCGTCATCGGGAACAGAGCCACAGCAAAGAAAACTACCAAGCTGGTATCCGTCTTCCGCGCTACGCACGAGAATGATCCTGTTCCGAAGCTGCCGCCGGAATTAGCGTTCCCGGCAGACTATGTCCAGCCTTCGCCTGAGTATTGGATTACCTCTGATAACGGCGAGCCGGTTACCGTTGGCGATGTGGATTATGTTGAGGGGGTTGGCAGTGAGGGGGGAAATCGGGGGACGGAGGGGAACGACGCCTCGAATCATATGTGGTATTTCGGTAACATGACAGTCTGTGCGAAGCCGGTGGATGTGTGTAGTGGGTGGTGGTGCATTATTGGGAATTGGTTTCAGTAAGTTGATAGCCTTGCTGGCTGTTCGTGGGTGAGTGAGTCTGGGTATAGATTGCATTTCAAAGGCGCAGCCATTGGGTTATATTCAGGTTAGGTACGGATGAAATGCTACCTACTATATAACTAGTTAAAGTATTAAAAAGAAATAGTTGATTATGTCCCTCTAGAATATATCAATGTATGCTATATGCTATGCACCATGTAATAGCCAATTTTCGAACACCGATTCCCGAAATGCTCAGCACCAAAAAAAAATGCAAATGCAACCCATCTATGACTTCTGCATCAAACATCCTCCTTGCGCCTCTCCTCACCCCTTTCAACCGACCTCACGGGCGTCAACACCCGACTCGCCGCCTCCGAAACATCCCCCTCCTTCTCCACCCTAGTCGTAACCTGACTATCCTCCACCTCATCCGGATCCCGCGGCCTCTCCAACCCCCGATCCCGAATCAGGAGACAAGCCAAAAAACAAACCCCAATCAGCGGCACCTGCAGGATAAACACCGCCTTCGAAGCCGAAACATACGCATCCACGATCCCGCCCCACACATCCCCGGGCACGCTATCCTGGCTCGGCAGCGAGTACGTTGAATCCGAGAGATGCGCGTAGCCAGATGGTAGGTTCGAGCGCAGCGTAGCCTGCAGCACTGCTCCAGAGACGGCAAGGCCGCAGGCGCCGCCGAGGCAGCGGAAGAAATTCCGGTCTGAGATCACGACTGCGCGGTGGCGCTTGGAGCAGTGGGCTTGGAAGGCGACGAGGGTGGGTTGGAAGGTGCAGCCGATGCCGAGGCCCGTGACTGCGACAATGACGGCGATGATGGCCGGGTGGGTTGTGCGGGTGAAGAGCAGGGTTAGGCCGGCGCCGCTGTTGGAGCAGTAATCAGTATTGGATGTTCTTGTTGGGGAGAGAAAAGGAGGCTTACAGGGTCCACAGGCCGAAGCCGACCCAGATGACTTCGCCGTAGCGCTTGAACCGCGAGATGTACTGTCCCGAGAGCACGGAAGCGATGGATTGGCATGCGACCATTGGTGCTGTCAGGGCTGCGGAGACGATGGGGCTCCATCCTCGCGCATTTTGGTAGTAGAGTGGGAGATAGTAGAGGTAGGCCTGGTAGACGGCACCGAGGAGGAAGCTCTGCAGGAAGAGAGCGATGATGACCTTGTTTTTGAAGAATTCCACTGCCACTTGTCAGTCCACCATCCATCCTCAGGAAAGAAAAAACTTACTAGGCAACATCGGCAAAACCGCAACCTTCCACTCAATAAAGAAAAACGCCACCAGACTAACCCCCCCAATAACCAACATACTAATCACCATAGGGGAATCCCACTCAAAATAACTCCCACCCCCGGAGATCGGAATCAGGAGAAAGATAATCCCAATCGAGCTCGCCACAATACCAAAGTAATCAATCCTCTTCAGGTTCGCCCGCAGACTATCCTTCGGCTTCGAATCAGGAATCAGAAAGTACCCAACGACAATCGAGCACGCTGCCAGCGGCGCAAGCATCCAGAAGAACCCCCTCCACGTAGCGCGAAGGATAAACGCCGCCGCAATAAACGGCCCAACTACATTCGCTATTCCAAGCGACGCACCCAGAATACCCTGGTACTTCCCCCTCTGTTCGAGGGTCACGACATCCGAAACAATAATCATAGCTAGACTGCTAATTCCGCCGCCCGCCACACCAGCCAGACCACGGAAGACATAGAACATGGCCGCATTCTGCGACAGGCCACAGAGTAAATCCGCAACGCAGAGTAGCGCAAGCGCACAGAGGTAGACGATCTTACGGCCAAAGATGTCGCTCAGCCGGCCGTAGAGCACGCTGAACATGGTGTTTGCGATCAGCGAGGAGGTGCCGGCCCATGAGATGGTGTTTTTGCCATTGAGGTCTTCGGCAATGGTGGGGAGGGTGACCGAGATGCCGTTTTGGTCGACGAAGGAGATGAACAGGGAGATTGCGAGACCGGCGAAGACGACTAGCAGGCGGCTGCGCGGGAGGATGTTGGTCTGGTCGTGCAGGGCCTTTTCGGCGAGGTATTGTTTGTTTGACATGGTTGGTGTTGCAGTGGTTGTAGCATTAGAGCATTAGATAGGGAGATCGTTATAGCAGCCGTCAATCGTGAATATCGGAATCAGAAAGAATGACTTGTGTATGAAGAATTATAAAATCCACCTCCAGACCCAAAAATCCAAGACAGCAGCATGTTTGATGACAAGGAGAAAAACCAGCATCTTTATCTCAGTCTGACGCCGCCAGAGTCTGAGGTGCGACTATCGATTCCATCGGAGTACGTGCCGACAGCAGCCCAAACCTGTCCTGGAGAGAAAACAATGGCCATGATTGGTGGCAATAAACTTAGCTTTCGAGTCCACATCACGGTGGGTGACGTGGAGAGAGCAAAATCTTTGCGCCTGGTGGCAATCACTCGCTGCTGGTGGAGTGTCTTTCGGACCTCCGATGAATGCTCGGATGCCTTCCGATGACCTCCGACGGGCGTTGGAGACTTGATATCTTTTGTTATCGGATTTGCCCGAGTCGAGTATCTTATCAGTAGCGGATTTATGCGTTCTGCTCTAGCTATACATCCCCCTCCAACAACCGCAACTCCTCCGCCGTAGCATTCATAGCCTTCGCCAACAACGGCAAATCCACATGCCCAACAACAAACCTCGCCCCCAAGCTGCCAACATAATACTTCAACAGGTCCTGCCGGTTATATATCCCCGCGACACCAAGTATCTTCCCGTGTTTCTTGACAGCCGCTGCAATCTTCTCCATACTCTCCACGAACGAGGGATGGTCAAAGTCCCCCGCGACACCCAGCTCAATCGACAGATCGTTCGTGCCGATCAGAACCACATCAACACCCTCAATCGCTGCAATATCGTCAACGTTGGAAACTGCCTGGGGCGACTCGACCATCACGATGACGGTGGAGAGTTGCGTGTTCCCCACGCTTGCGACGGAGGATATACTCGTGACTTGGTAGCCCATATGCGGGAGCATCCCTGTGACGGACCGTTTTCCCAGGGGAGGGTATTTGGCTGCGTTGACGGCGGCGAGGGCTTGATCTGTTGGTTGTCAGTCAACCAGCTTTAGGTCAGGTTCTCAACGAACAAAGAATTCGGAACAAGAAGACATACCAACAGTATCAACATGCGGCACAATAACCCCCATCGCCCCGTTATCCAGCACGCGCTGGATAAACCCCGGCCCCGCCTTCCCTGGCACACGGACAAATGGTGAAAGACCCGCGTTCATCGCAGCGACGGATAACTGCGATGCGGTTTCTAGCGAGAGGCTGGAGTGCTCGAGGTCGATGAAGAGGGCGTGGAAGCCTGCGTTGCGGGCGAGGTAGACGGTTTCGGGGGAGGTGATGAATTTGATCCCGAATGTCTAAGGAGTGGAGAGTTAGAGATGTCTGCATATATCCTTTCAGTGAAAGGGGGAACGGATGGATTGGTGGACGTACACGGCAGACTTTGCCTTGGCTGGCGAGGGTGACGAGGTTATTGGGGAATGTGGAAGCCATTGTTGTTCCTGGGTATTAAACTCAAAGGTTGCTTGGATTGAGATCATGGTGAGTGTAGCTGGGGGGAGCCACTGTGCCCATATATGTTCTTCGTACTGTAGTGGGCACGGAAGTCCTGTGGGGTAGGTTGATGAGGAGAAGCAGTCGAGATCTGACTCGCAGTCTCTACTAGGCCAGCCTCAACTGACCGAGCCGAGACAGACAGTCCCTGATGGGGATCCGAGCCTGTGCCTACTGAGCTCTGTAGTTGTTGAGAGTGAACATCGGGAGTTGAAGCCGCTGAAGCTGGGGATGGTGGGGTTCAATGGACCCTGAGTGCGGCTGTTGTTGCCGTGGTCTACTGTATACAGTACATGCTCCATCACAATTCCTGATGGCTTACAGATCAAGAAATAATAGGGTCCACTATTGGAATTCTGCTGTTATTGGGGTTGAGTCTCTCAATGATCAGGGTAAGACCCTTTAGTTGGAAAGTGAGTCCTGCAGGTGAATTACTCCTTAGTATGGGAGCACCCACCTGACCTCAACGAAGACCGACGATAAGGGCCTGCTGGACACGACACGTCTTAGCTTTTCCAGTATTGGGAAGAGTTGTATGGATCTAGATTTGCATGGACTCATAAGAGCTCTCGCCTACAGTAGCTCCTCGAGAAACACTCCCAATAACCAACTTTAAGCCAGTAGATCATGTTTCCGGTCAGAGTTGTATTTTGGTATTTTGCTCCGGATGAAAACTGGGCTAATTCAGAAACATCCACCCATAATACCTAGACTAATGTGTATACCTGAACCCCCTGTCCTGCCTCTCCGTCAAGTCCGACTCGGCCGTAATAACCGTCTCCTCACCATCTCCATAAAGCCCCCGATCCCTCTTCCGATTCGACATGCGCGCCGTGAAATAAAACACCAGGAGAACAATAATCAACAGTCCCCAACTAACGACACTGGTAATGCACCCCTTAGTATACCTCGGCGCATCCTCCGCCTGCCAAAGCTGCGGCGACGCAATGCACCCCACACAATACAGCACGAAAAAGATGGCCCCAACCACAGACTTCTTCGTGTTTCCTCGCACATTGGACGCCATCAGGCCGACGGCAATTCCGAGTGGTGGCGCCGTACACGCCGCAAGCCAGGTGCTGACCACGATGCCCCAGCTATTCGAGGCGGGGAGGGTGAGGAGAAGCAAACTTCCGACCATGGGGACTGCGCAGAGGAGAATCCCACCGAGGGACCGGGCTTGTGGCCATTTCAGTGGGATCAGAGCGCCGATCCAGACTAGGCAGAAGGCAATGGCGCCGCCGGGGAGACCAACGAGCATGGTTTGGAATTTACTAAAGCCGACCCCTTCAATGACGAGTGAGGAGAACTGTAGTTGTTAGTAGTTATTCTGTGTGAGAGGCTGCAACTGGCGTACCTTGACAATCGCCGTCGGCATTGTGATAAGAAGGGCCATCAGGGCGTAGATGAGTGTGCGAGGGTCAGTGACTGCTTCTCTGGCCTGTGCCCAATCAAAGTTGGTCTTTTCGCGGCTGGCACGGTCTCGGGCGAGGCGATCCGTTGCGATCTTGCGCTCCGCTTCATTGAGAAACCACGCCGTTGTGGTGTCTCGGGGCATGAGCCAGAGGAACAGTGCGCCGGCCAAGACCGTGAGGCCACCGCAGAGAAGAAACATCACTCTCCAGGTCTGGAGAGACATCTCAGCACCGCCAACTCCGTACATCATCAGGGCGCCGACGATCTGCGAAACTCCGAACATGGAAACCCAGGTTCTAAAACAGTCAGCTAATAGTGGCGTAGTGATCGTGAATGGTACCTACGCAACACGAACAGGATGCTCTCTGCGACAGTACCAGTTACTAGTGATAATCACAAACGACGGACTGACAGCCCCTTCGAAAAATCCCAGCAGAAACCGGATTGCACCGAGGCTGTTGAAGTCCTGAGACGCTGCTAGACACATCTCAGCTCCGCCCCAGAGCACACTATTCACGTGTTAGTATGGCTGACGCGCACTCTCAAGAGCCTTGGAACTCACATGGCAACTCCAACAAAGTAGGTGATGCGAACCCTGCTCATCAGGTACGCGGCGGGATACTGAGAAACAAGCTGGCCAAAGTAGAAGAGAGACACGGCCCAGGAAAACTCTGAGCCGGTGAGATTCAAATCCTCCGACAGATCGAAAACAGCAGCATAGTTGATACTCTGTTTGTCCAGGTCTAGAGGCTGTCAGTCTATCGGTCTTATTCAGAAACGGTGATATTACGCACATTGGAAGAAGTAGACGACGGCCATCAAGGGCATAATGACACGATCAAGTTTCCTGATAACTTTCCTTTCCTCCTCAGGGTCAATGACAGGAGCGGAGTTCTCCTGCTTGGTAGGCTCGTGGCCCACAGTCTCTTCCATGGTCACTTCGTCTTCTTTGATAGAACGAGTCATAGTAAGCGATGGGTTGTAGATGTCGGCAGAGAGTGCTGTTGGGTTGTCCCTTGCTTCCCCACGGGGAATGCATAGGAGCTTTAAATAATGAACAGGGTCGCATGATAGATTTTGCCTCTTCATGGGAACGTCTGAATTTGCGACAGGAATGATTGCGGGCCTCCACACTTAGCCAGAGCTCTAGCGCCAAGATTGGGGTAAGTAACTAAAAAGTCCACGGATGTAAAAGCCGCACCCGGAGAGGGGCACCGCTGTGTGGAGAAGCAGTACCCTGTGGACAATGATGCGGATTTGGAAACCGAGCAGTATCTTCAGCTGTGAGGAATGTCCGTCGCCGAGGGGTCGAGGGTCGCAAGAAAGCCGACCCCGTCTCTATAACTGCAGCTAAAACCAAACTCGATCCGTTCAGACAAGTATACCACTTCATTCAGTATTTGGCGAACTCTGAGGCGAACATTATCCGATAAGACTCATCATGGGCTCGATCGGCCCTGCACCCAGCATCTACCTCCTGGAGGAATTCCCGCCGGCAGCTGTCGAACACTGTCAGAAGCTCTTCCACACCATCCTCCCAACAGACCCCGAAGTAAAGAACTGGCGCGAGAACGCAACGGCGATCCTCGTCCGTGAACTGATCATCTCGGCCGACGACATAGCCCAGGCAAAGAATCTCAGAGCAATTGGAAAACAAGGGGTGGGAATCGATATCATCGACCAGGATGCGTGCGCTAAGAGAAACATCGCAATCCTCAATACACCCGGGGCAAACGCACAGTCAGTCGCAGAGCTAGTTCTCTCTTTGACGATGGCGGTTGCGCGGCAGCTTCGGTCGATTGTGGTCAAACAGGCAGCAAACCAGGAAGTGCGCAAAGAACACTGTTCAGGAACCATATTGCAAGGCAAAACAATTGGCATCATAGGAATGGGTAATATCGGCTTGGCGGTTGGCCGCATCTTCCGCGGTGCTTTTGGCTCGCCCATCTATGCATATGATCCATTTGCCCCGAAGGATGCCTGGTCGGATCTTGAACACATGAGAGTGGACAATGTCGAAGACATGCTACCCCACGTCGACGTATTGACCCTCCACTTGCCTTTGACGCCAAAGACTCGCGACTTCATCAGCGCTCCCCAATTCCAGTTGATGAAGAAGAACGCAATTCTCATAAATGCTGCCCGTGGTGGCATTGTGAACGAGGCCGCTCTGGTCCAAGCCTTGGACAATGGAACCATCTATGGCGCAGGCCTAGACTGTCACGACGAGGAGCCACCCATATTGCAGAAGTATGAGGAGCTATGGGCCACGGGTCGAGTAATCAGTACACCCCATATTGGAGCCACCACTCGTGAAACCCAAGTTCACACCGCTACAACAGCGATGAACAGGGTGTATGAATATCTAACCACGCTATAAGAGAAGGTATCGACGACAATCTGATCAATAATTTTGTAGCCTGTTTGAGTTGCACGTTAGCCATTAATCATACACATATGTGTTCGTAGGATCTATCCTTACCGATATATTTGATTCTCCAGAGCTTCCCAATCCGTTTCGATGGTACCAACAAGGGGTAAGCCATTGTTAGAGTAGAGGGAGTAGAAATCATGCGGGTCCTGCTGAAGTAAGAGCTCGTCGATCTCCGTCACCCACTGCAGGGCCGGCTCCGAAAAGTCAACCGGCGTGATGCTGTCTTGCACTGGTGGAGCTATCCCCACTGGTGGATTGAATATGGCACTGGTTCCCTCGGGCTCACAGGCCGAAATGGGGTTGGCCTGGGTGTTGTTGTCGTTTTGCTCTCGGGAAATGCCAAGATGTTCACACATCTGTAAAATGTCCACCCGTCTGTTGTAGGCTGCTTTGTTTCCATGAGAGCTGAGATGATCGAGCAGATGGAGAGTCAAGTTTATGTCTCGCCAGCATGACTCTTTGCCGGGGTGGATTGTTCCGGCCAGGACAAACACGAAGGCGACGGAGAAGATTGCATCAAGGTCGAAAAAGCCGAAATTGGCTACAAAGCTCAGTCTGAGTCAATTAGAAGAATTATGTGAAGCTTACCCAGTAGCCGTTGACTGCGCAGTCCGCTCAAGATAGCTAAACTACGTTTGGCGGCATCGATGCAAGCTTCGACAAACTGATGCAGGGGTTCAGATGTGACATCGTGATTTTCGTTTTTCATTGCAATCTTTCCGGCTAGATGGAGCAATGTTGGGCGTGTGGCAAGCATTATGGCCTTGAAAAGTCAGCAAAGCTTTCGCGTAGTGTGTGACACCGTACCTGATAGAGCATCAAATAGAGCGTGGCCTTGGATCTCGTAACTGTAACCGGTTGGGTGGAAAAGTCCAACTCGAGGTCTTTGGGTATGCTGCCTGAAATTTGATGTAATGACACCAGAATTCTCTGGACACCTTTGACAAAGGCCTGCTCTGTTTGAGCTTTCTGACCGTATATCACTATCGCAGTTAATATCTCATATAGCAATGACGATTCAAAGATAACTGACCTTGCAGAATTTCACCAGTGGTTTTCGCTATTTTAATATTCACAGTGATTGCGGCTGGTGAATTGAACCCCGGCGAGGTATCAGGATAGCTCGCTCGAATAGCTTCGTCTTGTATGCCTGGGGGGTTGCCGGTCGCCGCTGCTAACCTCCTGTATCAATCATTAACCTCATGCTAGATGCAACCCAACTCGTGATTCTCGAATTACCTCTCTTGCATATAGATCGTCCACCATAGCCGGTTGCAGTGCGCTCTTTCGGATCTTTTTGTAGACGTGCCGCCGCTGTCCCGATGAAGATTCATCAAAATTGCAACGCGTAGACCCATACCAGCCTATTCAGCTTAGCCATATCCAGCAAGTAACCAAGATCCTGACAGCACTTACGTAGAGATAAGCATCCTCTTTTCGGTCTGCACACTGAAGGTAAAAGGCCATCAAGCCCATGACTTCCACCCCCAACGCTCCTGCTGCACTCACTGAGCATAGATCTTGAACATATTTCAAGGCTTGAGTAAAGAAACTGAAGCCCGGAAACGGTTCACCCCTCTCAATCGAGCCCTGTAAGAGCTTTCCGACAGCAAGCACCATCAACAGTTCAGCAGTCGACACGGCGTTTTCCAGGAAAATAGACTCATCCTGATCATAGACAGCAGAAAGACGGTCCGAAAGTGATCTCGGATCAAATAGGTGCTGTATACTCCCGATGGAAGCCGTAACTGTATCCACCAAACCCTGTGCCTGTTCTTCGGTCGGCCAGTCTTCAATCCCAAGGGGAGCTGGCTCGCTGCCGTGTGACAATATCAGGTCGTATGCATTGTCGGATATTTTCGAAGCCCACCCTCTCGATTGAGTAGTAAAAGACCTGGCGTCAGAGATGGCTTTTATATGGGAGCTAAATGTCACGCTCGAAGACATTAACATGTCCATCTCAATAGCTTCGTGCGCATCGTTAGCATATCCTGGCATCCTAGGTTTACTCAATAGGGCACTCACCGGATCCCGTAGATTTGGTCTGCTGCATGCTTGTGGAGCTGTCTGCAAGGTCCAAGCTTGGCCCAACAATGTCTTCATGCGAAGATGCGGCGGGTGTGGCTCGTCCATCGTCTAGTGTAGTGTGAATTTTGGGTTTACAAGCATGCACATTGTTCCTGGCTTACCAGCGATCGCATACAGCTGCCCTTGAGATGCGACTCTCCTCTCTAGGTCTTCGACATATCTATAGCCCGGTCAGTGACCAACATACAAAGCTAGGAAATTGACAAACTGACGCTATGGAGTACAGTTTGCGTTTCCGGGTTTCATAAATAACACATTCTCTGTTCCTCTTCGTGCAGTATCGACATGGCTGATTGCCTGAGCATTTGATTTTGCGTTCTCGACAAGCAGTGCATCTGGTGATTGAATCAGTCTCCAATCAACAACGTGCTGCAGCGGGAATAGTGCTTACGCGATCCGAGTCCTAGCAGCTTCGCTAGAAGTCATCGATAAGCCAAATTTGCCAGTGGGCCTGCATGGGCTCGGTGGACGGTCCATTCGATGGCTGATCTGACTAGAGAGAAGGGGGATTGTGGGAGAAAGTTGAGACCAAGTCTGAGGAGATGGAGAAAGAGTGTGGAGGAGCGGCGCTAGACCATTTTCGGCTCGACCTCACTTTCCAACGAGAACAACGAATGTTCATTTCTTAAGAGTCATCATAATGGCTGATCACCACATTACACGAGACCTTCCACTTAGTCGTGCGCCTTGTAAGTCCTCCCAGAACCAATATCAACATTCCAAACAGGTATTAGCAAACTCAGAGGACCTATGGAGTGTTTCCAGGTACCTTGAGCGAGTCTCGTATCGTGGAATCTTTCATATTCTGATAGACCAAAGGGTCCTACCACGGATGTCTCTTCAAGATATTAGCAAGATCTGCAGATAGGATCCGAGGTGAGGTTGCAGGATTCACCATCCCATTCCAGCACCAGAAGCTCCCACTATCCTCTATTCCTTTCTCACTAACCACCTTCAGCATCCCCCTCACACTCTCTTCCGGTTTTATCACACCAGATACCTCCCATGGGAGTTGAATATTCGACATATCGCTACAGCCATTGACAACGACATGTTAGCCTGCCAGGTCGATCGAAATAAGAATGAAACCGGAATATCAACTCACGTCTCAACCTCCCCCAAATGTAGCGCCAGAATATACGTCCCCTTCCCTTTTCCACTCACTTTTTTACTACCAAGTCTCCCCATCTCGGCCACCAGATGCCTGACCCCCTGATTGAGCGCTGCTTTACTAGCAGCGTACACGGCGAACCCGTCCTCGTGCTCTTGGAAACGCGTCGCGGAGCCCGAATCCGAGGAAATGAAGATTAGCTTCTCCAGGCGGAGATTCGGGACGGCCAGGAGTTTCTGCGCGCAGATTAAGGGGCCGATGGTGTTTGTAAGGAGGTGGTGAGTGAATGATCCGAAGGACCTGGTTGCTTGCGAGTGGGGTTAGCATGATACAACCATTGCCATGCACTGCGCATATCATCTTCTGTAGGAGCCTGGACTGAGAACCTAATCCCAGTATATCGGAAGAGTTAAGATGATAGAGGCAGCGAGGTAGACGAACACTTGAGTAACCCGGTTTGGATATTGGTTCACACCGGCATTAAGCACGACATTTGCGATTCCCAGATTCCATTTTTCTGTTATTTCTTGGATCCGGCGCATACAGGCCTATCCCTAACTTTCTCTGGTTAAGGCTTCAATCCTCATCATTCATGGCTGATTTATCCACTCATCTTCCTCAAAGTCAGGCACGTACATCTATGCTCCCTGAATCCGAGACATCACATTTCTCTACAAGACAGTGTCCTTTTCTACCATCAGTCGTCTGTGCCTGATTGATAGCATCGAAGAGTCCCGTCGCTGCAGACGGACTGCGCACCGCCGCGATCACGCGCTGGTTGGCTTCGAGGAGCTGTTTCACGAATTCGAGGCCGATGCCCCGTGAGGCTCCGATTATTATCCATGTCTCGGTTTTGTTGTCGCACATTGTAGGTTTTTTGTTTCTGATATTCTTGGGAGGTGTGTTTTTTGTAGAGGAAATGGGTAAGAGGGAAGAGGCTGGAGGGGTGGGGTGAGACAAAATGATTTTCTTGGTACTGTCGATATTGAGTAGTCGTTATTGTTGCGAACTACAGTATTGGGGTAGGAGTCTAGTGCATAGTACCTACACAGGCGCCCGCCCGCGGCGTATATTTAACCCAGAAGGGAAAGTGTTCCTGATAAGATCGGAACCTTGATTTACTTGACATTGCCGAGTTGATATGATTAGCTTCTGGTCTTCCCTAAAGCACCATACGGGGGGTGCTTGTCTCATATTATTTAAGAAACGGGGGAGTCAAAGTTGTTTAAATATACAAGCGTAACTAGATACCCCTTCCAAATATGTAATGACTTGGAAATGTAATCTCTTAATAGGTATAATCTCCTATCCTAGGTCTATACAGGAGCCAGACCGCACAGATTGTACTTCCAGCCAAATTCCGGTCACTTCTACAAAAAACATTTCCCGAGTCTCGTCCTTCCGTCGAAATCCTCTGCAGCCCTCGAGAACCCGAAAACAGGGTCGCGCCTACGTCTTGCTGCAATCGCTGTGGCTGCTCAGAGCTTGGGATGACCGTGCTGCCGTATGGCAGTCTCCTCGCGGACGCCAAAATCTCTAATCATGGCTCTGTTCGAAGCACATAGACGCACGACGTGAACACGAAATTGCCACTGAAACTGCTCGCTACCGGACACGCTTCCCTTTGTATGCTTATCGACTGGGCGACTGGACGACTGGACGCACGAGCACCTTGATGCAAAGCACAGCGAGGCGGGGGAGAGAGACTGCCACGATAGAGGAGCTGCTGGATTTCATTACCTTGCACCTGGGCATAATATCGAGAATACTGTTTGAGAGAATGCGTCCGTCTACATGCCATCTTATCGATTCCGTCTAGCTCGCTTGATTCGGTTGTGGCGGTTGAGCTGGAAATGGTCAGAGTTGACTAGTCAGCTTCAGAGGCGCGCATCGTAATGGATAGTCACTGTTTGATAAAGACAGGTACCCGTTGAGATTGAGGAGTTAGCTTTTGGCAGGTGGCAAGGCGGCGGCGCTGGAGATAGCGAACCCCTCACCTCCAAGCTTCTCCAACTCTCCTCCATCCCACTTCAAACCCTTTGATCTTTCAAGTTCTTTCGCGCTGTAGTTATTAGACCATGCCTCGTCGCATCCGCAATGCTCCCTACTCTCGAATAGGCTGTGTTACCTGCAAGAAGCGCCACAAAAAGTGTTTGTCGTCTCGTCTCCTACTGTTTCCCGTCAATCACTAACTTGCTCTTACCAGGCGACGGGAACAAACCAGAGTATGGCCCCACTGGGTGAGGCAATTATCCTCTCTAATGTGCTCTTAGATGCAATACGTGCCTAAGGTTAGGCCTCGACTGCCGGCAGAGCGACGGCTTCCGCAACTTCTGGGGCACTACCGGTAGCCGTTCACCTGAAGCATCGAACGCTAGTCAATCTAGCACAGCTTGGGTAGCCTTCAGCCCTCCAAAGCAGGTACAAGCAGGAACAAGCAGGAACACCCTCATCTTCAGAATCTTCCAGTGCATCCTTTCTTCCAATCGTCACCTCGGACCCAGCCGATGCAAGCGACTTGGATTGTCCCTCGACATTCTCCCTCTTGTCGGCCCCGGCAGAATCACCAATAACATATCCTGAACTTCCTGCACTCGAGTCTTTTTCATCAGATGATTACTCAACCGAACTATTACTCCCAGCACAAGTCGGTTATTTCCCGAATCTACAGCACGCAGACTGGCAGAACCTGCAGTACTATGTCGAGAAATTGTCCGATCTAATCCTGAACGGACACGCTCCCCAGAATCCTCTTCGCGAGCTTATCATCCCCCGGACTGCTTCGTCGCCACTCCTTTTGCAGGCGATCTGCTCAATATCGGCCCAACACCGCGCCAACGGCACCGCAGAGGGCAAAGATGAGTTCCAAGCTGCCGCAACCGCTTATTATCTGAGATCTCTCTCAAAGCTCAAAGAGTGGATTCCTTACATCTCATGTCTCCAAGAAGCAGAGGGTTATCATGACTTTGAAGCAACCGAGCTCGTGCTGCTCATCTCCATCTTCTTGTGCAAGCACGAAATAATCAAAGCTGGGGTAGCAGATTGGCGACCTCATTTGACGGCGATTGGATCCTTTTGTCGCTTGTTAGAACAAAATGGCCATTCTTCTTCAACAGAGACTATTAAGTATGCGCGAAGCTTGTATGTCCTGTCCGAAACTCACTGCCTTGAAGAACATGAGTACTTGCTTGGCTGACAAAGATCAGTATTCTCTATCACCGTAGCGTCTCCAGTATTGCCGAGTGCTCTTCACAGAAGACGGCCAACCCAGTCCATCACGAAGACCCTGATCTCGACCAATCAGTCTCAACCTACGTTGTCGACCCCTACATGGGACTGTCGCAGACCCTAGTATCTGCCCTGCAGCGTGTCTCACATCTCATAAACCTAGATCCCAGCACTGAGATGGGCCGAATTGCTCTACAAAGAGAAGTTCCATCAATGTGCGTCCTACTTCCCAGACCTAAATCCCCAGAGCCACCACCGGACTTGGCTAATGGCAAAAGCAGTATCAACATGGTTAAAACCAGAGAATGGACACTCAACCTAGCATCTGTCCCCCGTGACATGTCCCCCGACTCCATAACCCGCCTAATCTACATCGCCCGTGCCTACGAAAGTTCTATCTTCGCCTACCTCCACTCAACTCTTACAAGACTCAACAAGCGCGCTACAGCAGACACATTCAGTAGCCATATCCATGAGAGCTTTTGGAGCCAGCTCCACGACCTGATCCCCATCTCCAAAGAACAAGCCATATCAGACTGTCTGAGCGAAATGGCTCAGGTCCCGGCCGGATGTCCAGAAGAACCAGGCCTCATGCCGCTACTATTCATTGTATCCTGCGTAACGGAAAGCGCAGAGGATACGTGGTCTGTTCTCAAGCGGGTTGAAGTCCTTGCTGTGAGCTTTTGTCTGGGGAATATGAATTTCGTAGGGGCTTTCATGAGGGAGGTTTGGGTGAGGAGGGTGCAGCAAAGAGGGTGGGGGGATTGGCAAGAGTTGTTAGCGCAGTTAAAATGGGATCTTATTTTATCTTAATGGAAGTGCTGGAATCATACGATGGTGAGAACCTTGAGTTTCTGGGAGTCGTATGATCGGCGTGTGGGAGATCGGTTTTGCGGGAGAAGGACCCCTGGCGTTGACGGACTCACTGAGCACTTCGATAGGTACAGCATCGGGCCAAATGATAGCACGCTAGCCAGCGGGGCAAAGCATCAGGGCGTATTTCAACCCGTTTTTGGACATAGTGGCAAAGGTAGAAGTTGGAGTAGGTGCCCTCCATCTTATCTTGTCTCGTCAAGCTCAGCTAATCCAGAAACGACCAGGCATACGCTTCTAGACACATTCGCATACAGCGCAAGATTCTCCAGAAGAGGTATATTTTCCTATACCAGACTTTGGCGGTCGTCGAACTGCTACCGGTGGCACTTACACGATGCGTCGTATAAAGGTACAAGATGTCTCTGGCTTTGAGAAGAGTCTTGCGATAGCGACTGCAGGTTAACACACTATTATTCTGCACTTTCGATCACTCTGATACGTCCTCTGCTCGTCTCAAAATGGGTCCCATCGCTCCTATTGACAGCCTTCACCCGTTCGACCCGCTGCTGCCCGGTGAAGTTCGACTGGCGACCGCAATCATCCGCGCCGCCCTTCCTGGCGTTGACATTCGCTTCAAGACGATTGACATTCAGGAGCCCATCAAGGCCGATGTAATTCCTCTTATCGAAGCTGAGCGCTTGGGCAAACCTTTGGACGTCCCCCGTCCGGCGCGTCTTCTCTTCTCATACTTCCACCGACTCGACACAGGCGCATTCCTCAAGGCGCTGCTGAACATCAAGGACCGCAAGATCATCTCGATGAAAGAGTTGCCGGCTAATATACAAGGCCCTGCTGATGCAGACGAGCTTATTGAGATGGAAGAAGCTTGCCTCAAGCACCCGGACGTTATCAAAGAGATCCAGAAGATGAACCTGCCTCAGGGCATGACTGTTTGCACAGACCCCTGGGTGTACGGGACGGATGAAGAGACCGAGACTCGCAGGTTATACCAGTGTTACATGTACATTGTGGCTGTGGACCACCCACAAACCAATCATTACTCCCTACCTTGCGACTTTTCGCCTGTATTTGACGGAACCACCAAAAGGTTGCTCTGGATCGATAATCTTCCCATGGGATACGACCATACTACCAGTAAGACACAGCCTTGGAGGCGTGTTGAGGCAGTGGAATACGCGCACGACCTCTTGAACGAGCCCCTCCGAACAGATCTCAAGCCCTATATTGTGCAGCAACCGCAGGGTGCCTCCTTCCAGGTCGACGGACGGCTGATTCAATGGCAAAAGTGGCGATTCCGAGTTGGCTGGAATGTGCGCGAGGGTATGGTCCTTTACAACATTACCTACGACGGGCGCAATGTCTTCTACCGGCTCTCCCTAAGCGAAATGACCGTCCCGTACGGTGACCCCCGCAAGCCCTACCACCGCAAGCAAGCCTTCGATGTTGGGGACGTTGGATTAGGAGTGACAAGCAACCAGCTCAGTCTCGGCTGCGACTGTCTCGGCCACATCCATTACTTTGATGGCTGCAGAACCGACTCCAAAGGAAACGCCGTTTCGCTCAAGAACGTTGTCTGCCTCCATGAGCAAGATGGTGGCATCCTCCACAAACACAGCAACTACCGCAACCAAGCCGCCACCGTCGTACGCAACCGCCAACTTGTCGTGCAAATGATCTGCACGGTCTCCAACTACGAGTATGTCTTTGCCTGGATCTTTGATCAAGCCGGCGGTATCGAGTTCGAAGTCCGTGCCACGGGTATCCTGTCGACAATGCCAATCGACAACTCCTCCGGCCTTTCAGTTCCCTGGTCCACCAACGTCGGCCCAGGCGTCTCAGCGCCCAACCACCAACACGTCTTCTCGCTGCGTATCGACCCAGCCATCGACGGCTTTGCCAACACCGCAATCTACGAAGACAGCATTCCCCTCCCCACAGAACTAGGAGTCGCAGATCCCTATGGTGTCGGCTACATCGCAACCACAACGCCCCTCACCCACGCCGGGCACTTCGAAACCTCGACATCCAAAGCCCGCGTCTTCAAGATCCGCAACGACGCCATCATCAACAAAATATCCAACAAGCCAGTTGCCTACAAGATCCAAACCCTCGCTTCGCAAACCATGCTCATGTCTCCCTCCTCCTTCAACCGCAAGCGCGCCGGCTTCGCCGCCCACCCGGTCTGGGTCACAAAGTACCGCGACGACGAGCTATACGCTGCAGGCGAGTTCACTAATCAAAGTAAGTCGTCTAAGGAGACAGGCTTGGAGAATTGGGCGTCTCGGGGCGAGAATGTCGTGGACACGGATTTGGTCTTCTGGCATACTTTCACCCTTACACATAATCCGCGTCCTGAGGATTTCCCTGTTATGCCGATTGAGCGGATCAGTGTGCATTTGAAGCCGAGTGGCTTCTTTGAGAAGAACCCGGCGCTCGATGTGCCGCCTTCGAGGCAGGAGGTTAATCGATCTTGTTTGCATGAGGGCGGAAGGGGTGGATCGTCGTGTGGGGGGAAGCTGTAGGGTGGTGTGGCTTTTACCTTTCGCATATCTAAGCAGAATCTCAGCAGAAACAGTCATGTAGTCGAGATTATACGATACAGTAGTGAAGAATATACGTGCTTGTTGCATATATAAATAGGTAGTCTCAATAAGTCCTGACTCTTTCCTCCTCCAACAAGACTAGGATATTCAGTAGTGTAGCTATCTAACTGTCGCTACGCATTGTCTGTTCCTCATGGCCCCGGGTCAATTTATACTCAGTATGTTTGCTTTAATTGCCTCATATACGGTCAGACCCATACCCAGACTAATACTTGGACTCCACCCATCTACAGCTCATCCCAATAAAATCCCATTCCTCTACTCTGCCACCAAGGCACAGCAAGCGAAAAGCTCCTAATCGAAATCACTTTCGTTTACCTACATACCACTTTATCATCCAACCCACTCTCCCCTCAGGATCCCCTCGATAATCTCCACCCCCCTCAACAACACCCCCTCACACATCCTCCTCGCAACAACCTGCACCCCAACCGGCATCTCCCCTTTGCCTTCTTTATTTCCATCCCCATCTTCAAAATACCCACTCGCAGGAACCACAACAGCCGGATACTGCAACA
>NW_027395820.1:0-65795 GCF_047715665.1 Aspergillus karnatakaensis | reverse complement strand
GGGGGGTTGTTCTCAACGTCATCTCTCCAATCGACCTTTTTCTACTTACTATAGTGTACTTTGCTCTGCCTATGACATAGCCTTTGCATTCCTGATAGGGGGTGATTGGCTATAGTATGTCTAACAAAGAAAGCTAGAAACCAGCGTAGTAGGTGTCTATTCATGCTACCCTGTGTATGTACCGTTATGTACCTAGCAAGCTCCCTATTCAGAGTCTCGGGGGAGCGGCTACAGCCACAGCTCGCTCCCGCCACACTGGAGACTACATTTGCCACACAATTCAGGTATAGTATTATTCCTTCCACGTCTCTCTAACAGGCATTGCTCTAACAGGCATTGCTCGGGTCTATTGCTATCGGTACACATCAAGCTAGGCTTTTCTGAGATCCCGCTTCGGTAGCACGCCTACTTAGCTGACCTGTTAGGGTTAGTACCTGCAACCTGAATGGAGACATATTGTATAAGAAAATCAGGAGAATTGAAAACAGAATTGGCGAGACGGTCAAGAAGCTGTAGTAGATTATGTTTGTTTGGTTGATATAACTCTCCCCTGCCGAATTCCCTATATACATGCAAAGTTTGCACGGAATGGGATACAAAGCCACAGTCACATAGAATCAAAAACACCCATAGACTCGGACCCACTTTAGGCGCGCACAAACGTATACTCCGGTCCCATGAGATCAAAAACCCTGACCTCAATGGGCTTCAGGTACATCTTGCTCGTTTCGGCGCGATATTCGTCATAGTACGACTTGCTCATTTGGTGCTACACTCACTAATCAGCTCGAGATATCGGCAAGCTACCTGTCTTCGGGTCATACCTCCATGAACCACTCCTTCGGCTTCGACCTGGTTGCGTTGTATTAGTACTGACAATGCACGCACGCCGGTGAGGAAAGGGCGCGTACCAGTTTTCCACCCACGAAATGGTCCCTGGATCATCGGGTGATTGGAATAGTTGCAGGAATATACACTCTGGCTCTTGAGTGACTTTTTCAAAGACTGGGCGGAAGAGCTCGAGGAAGCGGGGGACGTTTTCGGGGCTGATGTGGACGGTCATGTGGGCGGATGCACCGTGGAAAGTCATTTTGGCGAGGATGATGATTGTCGCAATGGGATCAAGTCTACGAGGAATCTGGGAGGGTATAGGTGTTTAAATCATTATATGGTTTTCAGATCCAGCTCAGCCGCGCTTGTGTAGGGGGCCTGGCAGGGGGCCTGACTTGTTCAAAATTCAATGTCTGACAACCATACACGGCGCTCATGCTATTGAAGCCCACAAGTGTGGTATGAGAGTATAGGAATAAACCTAGATGTTACGAGGCAGGCTCTAGCCACGCTACATGCTTAGGGGACAGTCTTTCTTAGCCCTGGCAACTCCTCATAAGCTCTGCTTCCATATATCTGCCATACTCAACTAGACATGGGTGGAATGAGCTTAGTCAAAGTAAACATGCCAAGTATCTGCGACTGCCGGTGCCGTTCTCAAAAGTGGGGGGCGGTTGGAGTTAAATCAGTGGGGCAGGACGTGCGTACAGGAGGCCTGATGCTGGTCACGGCGATAGAAATACCATGTGTCAGCCGTTCGATGCGATCAGGTACGATGCGGTAGCTTATGAGCTAACTCCTCGTCAATCAATTCCGCTCTTGGTTCAGTCTTGTGTTCGTCGGGCTCTTCCTTCGAGGATGCGGCTCTGAAGTGTTAGGGCGGCTCTACTGTCAGGGTAAGAAGAGGGCATAAGATATCAAGCCGGTAGGTAACTCCTTCTAGCTTGCCACGTAGACAGTATTGATGTGCCCGCAAATGTAAGTCCTGGAGGGTATGAGAGTGATAGGACATCTTCAGGTCAAAATCAGTCTGAGTGATTCAACCTGATAAGAATGAGCACAGACGCAACAATTAGATCCTTCCTGGTTAAGGCTTGGGTTAATTGCGGAGAAGTTTGAACATGAACAGCCATGCTGAAAGTATCGGGGCTCGAGCCTCAGAGCACCGAATCTCTGGGATCACAGGGACAGCATCCCCAGCCTCCCAGACATGTAATCTGGACTCAGCCAAGATCATGTTGCAACCAGGCTCACGGGGCGTGCTCTGTTTGCGGCGCTGCAGGATCGAGATCCCTGCCATTTATGACGGTAACCTCGCGAGTCAGTCCTGCCAGGCTGCCACGGTCATGGTGCCATGATTCTTAGGTAACTTAGGTAAAACGGACATGGATTGTGTCTCGAATGACTGACAGGGATATAGTTCCTTCTCGCTGAGTTTCCTTTTCGGTCTTAGCTCGTCAAAACGTCTGTTCTTATCGTTTTGGACAGGGGCTCCAGTGTAGCAGCCTTCATATCACATTAGAAACAATTTCCAGTGAATGGCCAAGAAGGAATGGAATAGGTTGCAACGAATGTCAAGTTTGAGAACGATAACATCGCGCAGTCAAGCTTTGGTGCAGCGCCGGACCATCTCCAATGCTTAGACATATATATCACACTATGAGCTTTAATTGCGTTTGAATCCAAAAAGAAAAACCAAGCAACGGAGAGGTGAACACTGAGATAGCAGCAAGCATATAATACAAGCACAAGGCAATCAAAAGAAAATCATCTGCTGCAATAGTTCCGCCAGCTGAAGCGGGTCAAGCTGCCTGTAACCCTTCTGCGAAAGATCGGCCTTGCCGCTGACCCCAGCAAAATGTATGATCTCAGGCTCCTTAAGCGTGGAGAAGAGAGGCGAGCGTTTGCGTGCTGCGGGAGTTGGTGTGTTTGGTGGAAGGCTATAAAATGTCTCTGGGGTTAGGTAGTCCTCTTCAACTGGGGCTGTGACGCGCCAGAAAGCGTCGCTTGATCCAGATGGCGAGTCCTGTGAGAAAACAAGGGGCTCCGGCGTGTGGTACATCCCTGGTCGTGTTCGACTACTTGGGGTTGGAGTCGGAGGATCACTTGGCTCGTCACCGGGCGTTGCCGGCCCGGAGTTGGGAGGAGAAAGTTCAGGCGGTGGTTCAATCTCATCCTCCGCATCAAAGTAGTGATTCGAATCAGTGACAAAGGTAGGGCGAACAGGGCGAGGCGTTTCTGCATGAAGTCCCGCGTTTGGGTTCGACCACTGCTGAATGAAGCGCAGGGCCCAGTTGTGCCATCTATCTGCATCCGATGAGACTCCAGGCAGCCCAAGCCTGACTTCACTCTGCTTTCTGGAAAGATCACCACTGAAAAAGCTTCTAGAAAACTTTGACCAGACCTCCACACTGCGGATGAGATCTTCAAGAGGAACTTCAAACCACTCTGTATGCTTTCTTCCGTCTTTATGCCTCGTTCCGGAGACAGCGCATCGATGCCAGTATCGATGTTGCCGGAACTCCAAATGTACCACACGTTCAAACAGTCTTGCATTTGGGCACTTGACAAAGTAATAAAGATCGAGGTTGGGATAGCACTTTTCGTGCTCGGTAGTCACCCGTTTCAGATGCTCACTGTAACCAATCTTGTACATGCCTGGGGCTTTTTCGTGCCCGAAAATGTACAAGTACTTGTTGGGGTCTTTGCCATACCTGGTTGTTGTGATGATTTGCCGGTGTATATCCTCGTCCGTCTTCCTGTCCAGCTCCCGCCACAAGTTCTTCTCCATTAGCTTCTGAACCTCGATCGGTCGATAGGGTCTAAACGTGAGTCTCGAATCTTCTTCGCCAGTTTCTGCTAGCGGGCTTCCTGGATCCGGCACAGCGGCTTCGTAGTCTGAGATCCAATTTGCCGACTCAATTTCATCCTGCCATTGCCGCGCAGCGGCTTCAATGGTGCCATCCTTGTTGTGCCTTCCGCAGAGACTGAGCTTGGCCAACGCTTCCAGCGTAGCCCCTAGCCTTCCATCGTTTACCACCCAGTCGTAATCACTCTCGATGCGCTCATGAAGATCGTTGATGAAGGACACAGGGCCTCCACAATCACAGAGCTGTGTCGGGCAGCGTGTTTCGTCGTTCTTTCGGGCAGAACATGTGGCAGCGTATAGGGGGTTATCAGGCGATAAATCACGAAACGAAACAAACGTCCTCTTTCTGCTTGTCGACATCTCCTGTCACCTTGGCTCGAAAGCCAACCTTGATCAGCGGACCAGCGGCGACTGGGAGCTTGGGGCTCATATTGGTTATCACTCAGCTTTCAGCCCCCAAATCAATGGTATTCCCGGAGATCCGAGGGCAAATGCACCCAGCCCCTTCTGAGGCACCGGCGTTAACGAACCCCTGGGTTTCCCAGCTGAAGGATGCATACCCCGGCTTAGGGTGATACCACCGCGTCATGCACACCTTGGGGAGATGACTGGCTCGGGTAAGAACTGTGCTGTCAGCGGCCCGTCCCAGCGGCGCGGATAGGACGAGCTAAATTAATCTCAAGGGGGCTGGGGCTGGCCAAACCGCTGGAACGCTGTCCACGAGGGCAGCTCAACTTCACAGCCCTCAAATCAGCGAGGGGTAGCGATTGTGTGATTGGCTGAGCAATATATTCCGTGCATCTTGGGTTCCTGGAGCTCACGACGACCTCTTCCCGTGCCAAAATTGCTCTCAAAACTCGAGGACCTGGAGCTGATAGCCAAAACGTGCTTCGAGCGCTTTGTGTGGTTTTGGTTCTCGAAGAACATGGCGAGATCAGGAGCAGTAAAGTCCTGGGGAAGTCCAGACACCAGGCAGTGCCCATATTTGCTTTTTCCAGCGCTTTGACGGCCGGGTTTCTGAAACTTGTTGAAGCAAAAGTCCTTGGCTTCCTGTCCTCATTTCGTGAACAGCCTAGCGATGCAAGGCTCGGCTGAATGTAACGGCAAAAGGCCTTGCTAACTCGATCAGTAACAGTCATCGAAAAGAGATGATCGGCGTAGCAGAACAACAGGTAGATTGTTCAGAACTTGACCGCCAGGCCCAAAGTCCTGGGTTGAAGGGTTCCGACCACGACCTCGGGGGGGCATGTAAATCCTTAGTGTGATTCTGGCTGCGGAACAAACTGGTTTCAAATTCGCTCGGCACAATTGTCTACAACCTGGAGGCTCATGATCTTGAAAGTGAGAAAGGAGCTCGAAGCAAGTTTCTCTGTACTGACAACAGATTAGCTCTTGTACAGTCTGTGATCGATCCTTGTGTTCCAAATATATATATGGCGCTCCCGACTAAGGTTATGGCCTCATAGATTAGCAGCAATTTCGCCCACACCCTTCCCCTCACTCACTTTTTCAATCCAATGGCGCGCTATTGAAAGTGCCCCTGGGTAGATGATGAGCTATGCCGTCTCAAAAACACGTTGAAGCCTCTTGAAGATGCGGAGAAAGGACTCCGGAGAGAAAGCTGACGTCACGCGACAGCTCCATCACGTGCCTCTGACTCAACACGAGCAACGGTCGCGTCACTCCGTCACTCCACCGCAATCTTCGCTTTCATCCCCTTCCTGTGCGCACTACAGCCGACAGTCCCGTTATGCTCGATATTTGACCGGCGACTGTCATCATCCATGCTTCGAAGAAAAGGGATTGAAGATGTCGTCCCGGACGCGCTCCGCCCGTGCTGCCACTCGCGGAGCACCCCGCACCCGCCGGTCGAGACGACCAGTCGAAGACGACGATGCGATCCCTGAAGTATACCGCGAGATGCTGGCAGAAGCCGAAGCACGGGACTCTGGGCCTTCAGATAATGATAGACCGAGCAAGCGCTTCAAACCTGCGGGGTACCGACCAACCGCTAATAACGCATCGGTCGCCGAGCGCAATACACAGGATGCAGGAGAGGAGGGAGAATCTTCGACGCGGAAACCACAGACTGTATATAACTCACCGTCAGAGTCAGACGAGTCAGATATGGAATGGGAAGAAGTCGATATTCATCAACCTGCGGCTCCGGGTCCGGCAAGCTCCCTCGCAGCTGCGGATGATGCGCCGCTACAGATCACCCTTGGCCAGCATGCGGACCAGAAGCGAAAGATAGTACGTCGCAAGCCGATAACAGCTGCCGAGAGGAAGATCAGACTTGATGTCCATAAGACACATTTACTCTGTCTGCTATGCCATGTGCAGAAACGTAATCTTTGGTGCAACGACGAAGAAGTCCAGGTGCGTTGCATCCTTATCAGAACCTTCATGTTTCTGAGTATCTATTTCTTGTAGGACTTTCTTAAGAGGACGCTCTCGAAGCATGTAAGATCGCAACTGAATCCCCCGGAAGACAAGGCGCAGCATACTCGGTCTGCAATGTTTCTCGACGGGCTCAACCAGGCCGGCGATATATTCTTCAAGCGATTCAAGACCACGAACCCTGGGCTTAGACGCGCACACTGGGCGCATGATATCGAATCACTCAAACGGAAAACTGTATTACCCTCTTGGAACCTCCCAAGGAAGGAAGCTTCTGACTCTAACAGGAGGGCATCATGGCGGAAACCGAAGTATTCCTCTCGCGGGAAGATTTCCGGAAGCAAGCGAAAGCGATGCAAGGCTCCCGAGATTTCGGTGCTCAGCTGTTCTGTGCTCTTCTACGGGCTCTAGCTGTGGAAGCTAGACTGGTCTGCTCTTTACAGCCGCTGCCCTTCTCAGGCTCCACGCGAGACATTCCCGTCAAGCCAGAGCCACAAACCATCGTCATCTCGTCTGATGATCCTGACTCCATGACGGACGGGCAAGCAAGATCTGATGCCTCGCCAAAACCTACCTCAATCAGAAGAATTGGTCGGCCGAACTTCAAACCGACGCGGGTGCAGAGTAGTCCTGCTGCTAGTATGTACACCTCACCCGTAAAAGTCATTTCTAACGTGTCAAGGACCGGTCACTCCTGCTCGAGAATCATCGTATCCAGTATTCTGGGTGGAAGCATTCAACGAAGCTTTCCAGAAATGGATTGTCGTTGACCCGATGGTGACGAAGACATTGGCAAAACCACATCGCCTTGAGCCTGGCTTAGCCGATCCATATAATATGCTGAGTTACGTTGTTGCATTTGAGGAAGATGCATCGGCAAGAGACGTTACGCGGCGCTACACGAAAGCGTTCAATGCAAAGGTCCGCAAGAACCGCGTCGAGTCAACCAAGGGCGGCGAAGCCTGGTGGGACCGAGTTCTCCGACACTTCGAGAAACCATTTCTAGAGGATCGCGATGAGCTTGAGATCGCCGAGTTGACAGCAAAGACAGCTTCAGAGCCTATGCCCCGGAATGTACAAGATTTCAAGGATCATCCAATCTACGCGCTTGAACGTCACCTCCGGCGTAACGAGATTATATTCCCGAAACGAGTGACCGGACATGTCAGTATCGGCAAGTCAGGCGCAAAAAGTCAAGCTTCAGAGCCAATTTACCGACGGTCAGACGTCCACACCCTCCGCAGTGCAAACAAATGGTACCGTCTTGGGCGTGATATCAAAGTCGGCGAGCAGCCACTCAAGCGCATACCCGCGAAGAACAAAACCACGAACTTCGAGGATGAAGATGATGTCGGCGAAGAAACGACCCTGTACGCCTTTTTCCAAACAGAGCTGTACACACCGCCTCCTGTTGTCCAGGGACGCATACCGAAGAACGCGTATGGGAATCTCGACGTCTATGTTCCAAGCATGGTGCCTCCTGGAGGAGTGCATATCTCGCATCTAGATGCCGCGCATGCGGCACGTGTTTTGGGTATCGACTATGCCGACGCAGTGACGGGGTTCAACTTCAAAGGACGACACGGTACGGCTGTGTTTAACGGCATTGTTATAGCTACCGAGTATCAAGAAGCCCTGCAAGAGGTACTCAATTGCCTCGAGGAAGATAAACTGCAGAGCCAGCTAGAGCAGAAATCCGCTGAGGCCCTACGAGCCTGGAAGCATTTCCTCCTGAAACTCCGAATCGCTGAACGAGTCAAGGGTTACGCAGTCGAGGGAGAAGCCGATGATGAAGCAAGCACTGGAATTGAAAGAAGCGAAGAACCGGAGGATATGGGTGGTGGGTTTCTTCCAGATTCCGGAGAAGAAACAGCGCAGCCTACATCTACAGCGGAGAATCATGAACACATGCACGACGATGGAGATGACGATATGGGTGGTGGATTTCTGCCTGACTCTGATACCGAGATGACCTCGCCTGCCGGCCCGGGCGCTGATTCACAAAATATTTCGCGGCCTCTCAGTAATGAGGACGAGCCTGGTGGTGGTTTTATATCAGACAAAAAGGCTCCTAGTCCACTGGTCACAGCACTGCAGCCTCGTCGCAAGTCGGAACACTCGAAATATACCCTAGTTGTTGTGCCCAACTCATCATCAGGGAAAACCACGGCACCCACCTCTACTGCTCAAGCACCACACCAACCCCAATCGTATGACAGCCCTCGAGACCTGGGAGTTTCAGCCGACGCCCCGATCACCGTTGAGTCGTCAGTCAACTCTGCAGCCGCGAGTGTCGAGCCACCAATCACCGTCGGCTCGTCAGTGAATGACTCTGCCTCTGCCAGTGTAGAGATACTCTCGCGCGCCCCTTCGCAGGTTCAATCACGCACTCAGTCAGTAGAGGTTCTTTCTCAGGACTCCGAAGAGGATACAGGTTCACTCTTATTAGAAGACCCAGAGGATGAAGACGCTGTTCCGGAGTGGCTGATGTCGGACTAATTGGATAATCGACTGACTTGTTGGACACCCATCACAAACATTTTTGTATAGCGCTGTCTAGTACCTATACCCGCAAAGGCTCATGAATACACTTCTATATACACTAAATTCTCTCCAAACCAACAAAGCTTTACCTCCCCATCCACCCCCCATCAACCGTAACCAACTCTCCACTAACATAACTACTCGCCTCACTCGCCAAAAACACCACAGGCCCCTTGAAATCCTCCGGCCTCCCCCACCTCCCCGCCGGAATGCGCGCCATGATCCCCGCATTGCGGTTACTGTCATTAATAAGCGCCACATTCATATCCGTATCAATATACCCCGGCGCAATCGCATTCACGTTAATCCCCTTGCCCACCCACTCATTACTCAACGCCTTCGTCAACTGCGCAACACCACCTTTCGACGCCGCATAAGCGGGGACTGTAATCCCGCCTTGGAAACTCAGCAGCGACGCAACATTAATGATCGAGCCCTTTTTCTGGCCCGGTGTGAAATCGGAGTCTGGGCGGGCGAGCAGCGCGGCGCCGAATTCGCGGCAGAGCGTGAAGACGCTTGTTAGGTTGACGTTGATGACCTCGTCCCAATCCTCATCGGGGAATTTCTCCGAGGGGTGTCGTCGTTGGATCCCTGCGCAGTTGAGGAGGATTGTGGGGTGGATTCCTTGCGAGGCGAGCGTCGGGATTATGGCTTTTACGGAGGCGCGGTCGGAGAGTTCGGCGGGGTGGATTGTGGCTTTGCGGTTTAGTTGCGTGGTGATGTGGTCGTGGGTTGCTGTGTTGGTGGAGTCGCGCTGTTGAGGTGTTTGTTAGTGGGTTGGTCTTGCAGAGGGAATTGGGGAATGCGGACCTGGACGAGGACGATGTCGGCGCCGGCTTCAGCGAGGGCAATGGCCATTGCAGCGCCAATGCCGCGGGTGCCGCCGGTGACGAGGGCGGTTTTACCTTCTAGTGAGAAGAGGGAGGACATTTTGCGGTGGTGGGTTGTTTGAATGCAGAATGGCGGGGTGGAGGGGGACTGGGGTGGTTATATAGCTCCTTCAGCGCGGGGCATCTGAATGCGGATGTTTCCGTTGCCGACAGACACCGACCTCCCCGCATCGGCTATTGGTCCGATCGGGGGTCGTCCGAGGAGAAGTATACTGAATCTTCTGGTAGGTATATCAGGAGAAAAAGAGACCGAGTCGGAATGGGAGCAATATCCGGGGTTTTAGAGAAGATTCTTCACGTTGAATTTCTGGAGAAGGACACTGTTCGTCATGTAGTGTTTTCCAAAAGTCCGGATTTATATCCGCGCGTGACTATTAGCGATTCAGCACAATAATTTACTGTATCGATGGAAGACAATACAATCTCATAGCTCATGATGTAAGGACGGCCGAATTTCTCTAGTAATGCAGTTGATCTGACCCTGACCTATGCAACCCCATCCGTTGCACCTGAAGGCATAGCCCTAATCCTCGCGCTGGAACCATGCGCGCTCCTCCTCTGAGTCCCATAGCCACCAGAGACCAGATACCTTTCTATCACTGTTAAGTTCAAACTCCAGCAGTGTCTCCCTATAGTCCCGGTACGGAAACCACTCGGCCGTCCAATAGTCGAGATCCCTGGTGAACAAGCTGTAGGTGTCCTTCTTGAAGCATACCATATCACAGGTAGTTTGCTCAACATTGTTGAAAGTAACAATAAGCTGACCACTGTCTCCAACAGCGATGCTGATGGTGAATAAGCCCTCCAACCATTTATACTCGCCCACATAGACTAGTCGAGACCGCTCCTCATCATCCTCTTGTCGATTCTCTGTCCACGGCCGGAGAAGCCCATCAACAATAGAGGTCCTATTCAATTCAGCCTCCTTCCGTGCCCATGGTAAAAGATCAACCCTGGGCTGAAGGTCGAACAGTGCCTGGATTAGGATCTGTGCTGCAAAGTCACTAGCATCTCCCAACGCTCGCATGTTGACCATAGTGCAAACGGCGCTCTGGGTCTCCGGGAATGTCCAAACGGTAGCTATTCCGCCAATTGCACCTCCTGTATGACCAATCATCACTCGCTTCTCGGATTCCAACCCCAGAATTTTCTTCAAGTGCAGACTGTGCGGTGCCTTGCGCGAGCGGGTATTTCCGCTCCAGGCCCCGGCCATAGACGTGGGCAGGGTCATTCGGATCCAGCCCATGCCGAACGCCGCTTGATTACTTGTGCCTGGATCCTGGGGTTGCCTCGTCCAATAGCCACGGCGGAGGCGAGCCATCTGCTTGAGCGGATTCCTTGGTGATTCCTGTTTCTCTGCATCGAGCACAGAAATGCACCAGGTGAGCATGTCGTTGAGACTGCTTCCCATGCCGCAACCGGGAAACTCGAGTTTGCTTTCGTCAAATGGCCAGTGATTTGTTGGGAGCGCTCTCCTAGTGCCATCGCTGAGCATTGTGTACTGACATGTCACGTTGGCGTCTGTAATATCGTCCTTCGTAAGAACAGTCCGATTCATGCCTAGGGGCTGTAGGATGCGAGATCGGATAAATTCCGGGAACTCACACCCAGCCGTGCGGGCAATGATCTCACCTGCGAGGCTAAAATTGGCGTTACTGTACATCCAATGACGGTTAAATCGTTGGCCTTCTGCGTTGGCAGTAGACATGATGTTGAGTAAAGGGACAAGAGATGCCGAGCCAACAAGATGACAACCGCGAGGCCCAACGCTGAAGCCCGAGGGGTCGGTAAGACCTATTGAATGCCGAAGCAGGTCAATGATATCTGCTTCGGCGCCAATTCGACAATCCCCTCGAGGATCAAAGTCCGGAACATGTTTGCTTATTCGGTCCTGCCAGGTGATTTTGCCCTCGTCAACGAGGATGCCCATCGCGGCAGACGTGAACATCTTGGAGCATGATGATATGGGGTAAATGGTGTCTGGATTTGCAGGTAGCCTTTGGTCAAGATCGCGGCAGCCAATGCTCTCTCGAAGAACAATTTCGCCACGATGAATGAGGCCGAAGGAGATGGATGGTAATTGGAAGATGTCACTGAGAACACGAATCTCGGAGATCGCTTGTTCTAGGCGCTGCGCAAGGCTAGGTGTAGACATGACTGCTTGCACGGATTAGAGTTGCCCAAGAGACAGCATCAGCCTGTTGGGGTATAGTTGATAGTTGTATACGCGGGCTCTGACCATCAAGATGCACTGCAACTGTAACGTCTGAACGCCGAAGCCAGTTACACATATAAGTCGTGGCGAGTTCCCAATAGCTGATAAGTCTCGCCGTACCCACTGAGCCGCATTCCACAAGCTCCGATAGCTGCAGCCAAGCTCTCTTTTCATCCGGTTGTGCTCGTCCGGGCAAGGCTCTTGGAAGGCTAACGCGTGGTCGGAGACTTCCCAGTGGTCTACTTATAAAGTGTCTCCCAGTGTGGTTCGAAACTTTCTGTGCTATTCATCTGATTGAGATTCACAAAGCGAGTGCCTCTGGAAGACAGTCCACTCAGACGTCCATCTCGGTAGGTTCATAATGCAGCCTTGCTCTCGGTGACAGTCAATAACAAAACAAGCCTGCGACCTCTTCCAAATACCTTGCACGCTCAGCTCCTTAGCATCGTTTCTCTTCTTGATCAGTAGGTTTGGCCCATTACATCTATACGCAGTTGCAATGATAATGCTTGGGCATTCCTAGAAATGGCTTCTAACTTCCCTGTGGACTACATCTACAGCGCTGGCGGTGACTCCGGGCGGAGGCCAGGCTTTACCAAAGTAGTTCAAGACGAGATTGGCAAGAGCGACTCTAAATAGCAGCTAGAGCCTCGGTACAGGACTTGGTCTTATGTTCTCCTGTGCCATGATACAAATGCAGAGATTGCTATAAAGTGAAACAATGCCTGCTCTCATTTTCTAGTTGACCGGCGCTGAGGGCGGACTGCATGAAGATCTGTTAATGAATCATAACCTTAGAGATGACGCGGCAGGTAGAATCATGTCTCCCACTGATTGCCGCAAGGCTTCTCTGGTGCTAGTAGCATTGCAAACTCGGAACTTCGCAACCTGATAGAGTTGCATTGGGTCTGGGCCGGCTGAGGGCGCCACCAAGTGGTATAGTCCATCAGTTCTGTGGATCTGGCTCTAAAATAGGAAATGAAAGCAACTCTGACATGGTGATCTAGTCTATGGATCTGTGGAGTATCAAGTACGCCTCGGTATAGGTTTTCGTCCCGTTGACAGTTTTCCTTGGTCTTGGGTTTTCCCTGTGCTGTGATGCGAGTGCAGAGGCTATTATCGATGAAGGCTTGTGTTTCTTTCTTCAGTTAGTAGACTGTTTGTTTTGCCCACTGCAAGGGCTCTGTAGGTCCTCTGGCCAATATCCCGCTGCTTTCAAAGTGAATCCTACTAGACCTAGTCACCTCTTGCTCAATAGGTTGCGCTCCTTCAACTCCGTCAGCTGTCAGCCTTCAGTCATTATGATCACAAATCACGATATCAACTGGTAGATTATTTTGAAAAATTCCAGAGTCAATGTCATCATCCCCAGCTATCTTATCAGGTGTTGCTCGCTGGTAGAGTTATTTTGTCGTCTCTCAATCCTTTATCAATCAATGCCTCCAGTCACACAAGCCCGGACCTTTCCAGTGCTCTCCAAGGTATTTTTACAGCTTTTGGCTCTGATTATGAGTAATATCTCAGCTCGAGTCCCCTTGCGGGTCGTTGGGAGACGGCGAGGCTCTACCATAGTGGCAAGAGGCTAGAGAGCCTTATTGAAAGCTCCTATCCAATCAACAACGCGCCATCTCCAAGCCTTGTCCGTGATGGGATACACATGCGGACTTAGTGTAACCGGAGGCATGTAAGAGTTAGTTCTTTTGACGGAGCCTGGTGGTTATTTTAGCGGCGAGTGACACTTGGTGCTGTCTTGCTCGTTCATTATTCTGTACTTGATCCATAACTATATAGGATGCATACACTCTCGTCCCTTCATTGCTTACATCCGAGCCTTTAGTTTGTCTCTGCGTCTCACAATCCCATAATGGGCTTGCCTTCATGGTCAGCCAATTGACCGAGATTGCGTAAACCTGGTGGTCAGCGGTTGAAGGCTACACTTGCGAGGTCTGGGAAAGAGCTATATAAAGCGCACGGTCAGCGCTACCCCATACGCTCCTTTCTACGTTTCTACATCTCCCCTCTATTGCACATACGAGAAGAACAAATCCATCGACAACATTGTATCACGTTAGGTAAGGCTGCAACCTCGTCAAGCTCTTTGACTAAGATTTATCTGCTCATTAACTAGTCATTCTCCAGAATCCATCTTTTGCTCCTACATCTTGAGCATGTCGCCTTTTGACTATCCTTCTGGTAGCGCAGGTGGAGGACCGTCTGGTGGTGGCGAGGCGCTTCCCAAATAAACATGCGTGGTCATCCGGTGTCATTGAGGAGAATGATGGCTTGCTGAAATCACCTTAGTACGGGTTTTTTGTCACAGCATTTGGGGTTTTCCTGTACTGTAATGCGAATGCAGAGGTGATTCATATTCTGGGTACGATTTCGAGTCCCTGTGTAGCAGAAGGCTGTCAGTCTTGCAGGAGGTCTTGGTGTCTCTAGCTGTTGTAGAGGTCTATTTCCTGAACTTCCTAAAGCTAACTACAGTATGCGCTAATGGGATACCGGTAGTGGAGATCCGTTCGCATAGCGTAGCATATACACCAAGTTTGTAGCCCACAACCTCTGCCGTGACCCCATGAGGGAGAATAAAGCAGAAAGAAGAAAGAGCAACAATTCTCACAGAGATACTGAATATGCAGCAGCTTCTCCTTTCTTTGTCTCGCCAATCACGTTCATTGCGTCTGTAAAAGCAATGGACTTACAAAGCCCTTTGTTGGCTGGTGTGATATAATCCCCTCCCGCCACCCAAGCCCAGCATCCAGGCTTTACAGTTCGAAGAAAGTAAACAAGTGACGCAATCATGGCCTCTAACACCCCTTTCCCAGCCAAGCCTTACCCGAAGATGGAGCCGTTGGAGTGGCGAAGGGACGAGATGAAGGTTCTCGCATTTGGTCTTCCCCGGACTGGGACAATGTGTAAGTCTACGCATTCAAATCACGGAAGGTAAAGAAAGAAAGGCTAACCAATACAGCTCTCTCCGTCGCCCTGAACCAACTCGGCTACAACTGCTACCACATGACAGAATGCTGCCTCAATTACAAAAGCGGCTCGTTGCACGACTGGCATGCGGCCATTGAGGCCAAGTATAACAACCGTGGTCATCCATTCCGAGGTGCAGATTTCGATAGGATGCTCGGGCAATATGATGTTGGTGCTCCTTTACCCCCACGCGTTAAGCCATGACAGCTGCTAATTGTTGCTGATACAGGCAATCACCGACTTCCCATCCATCCTCTTCGTCGAAGACTTCATGGACGCATACCCAAACGCACAGATCATCCTAACAACCCGCTCCACAGACGCATGGCTTCCCTCCATGCAACGAACAATCAACTCAATCCTCGGTATGAAGCGGCTATGGCTTTTGAGTTTCTTCGACTACGTACGTCCCTCTACCCGTTCCCTTCCCGCTCACTTTTAGCAAGAACTAACGCATCCCGTCTCCTTAGGTATACCTCAACCCAGCTTACACCCTCCTCCGCACTTCCCTCCGCATCTTAACAGCCAGCAAGTGGTACAGAAACCTCACAGACGACAAATACCTTCTCGCCGGCTACGAAGCGCACAACGCCCTTGTCCGAGGAGCAGCCCAATCACGCGGGCGCAAAGTGCTCGAGTACCGCGTTGAAGAAGGCTGGGCGCCGCTGTGCCGGTTTTTGAACCGGCTGCCGCCGTTCCCGGATACGCCGTTTCCGAGGGTCAGTGAGGGGGACTTCATCAAAGGGTATCAGTATATCATGTTCTGGGTTAGGGTTGTGGAGTTGGGGGTGCCTGTTGCGGTGGGGGTGGGGGTTTTTTGGTTGGTTTGTTGGGGAATAAGGGCTTATGTGCAGCTTACGAGGTGGTGGTAGAGATGCAGAGATTGTAGATAGATATAACTATAACTAACTATAGAATGCTTGATTGTCACTGTAGCCGAGATGGAGATCTATATGCTGAACTGGCCAATCAGGATTCAGCGTAGATGAGCACCAAACAACTAAGATGATGCCATCGGTTATCGATAAGTTAACCCCATTTGGAGCCCGATCCCCCACTGTCTTTTTCCTATATCTACCTCTTTCTCCAATTTGCTGGCCTCGTTCTAAAAAGTCTGAACATAGCCTGGTTTGCGCTTCAAAATGGCCGACAGAACCATCTCTGAATCTCCTCATCGCAGTCCCAGAGACGAGGAACAGCCCCTACTCGCCCCCGACCCAGAAACATGGCAACCCCCCCGGGGCTTCCTCTGGATTGAAGTTGGTCAGTTTCACTCCATTTCCTCTGCTGATTATCATTAACTCACCTCCAGCCATCTTTGCAAACGTCTTTCTCTCCGGCTTTGATGGCACAATCACCGCCTCCACATACGCCCTCATCAGCTCCGAGTTCAACGCCGCCAATACCTCCTCCTGGCTGACAACTTCGTATCTCATCACTAGCACTGCCTTTCAGCCTTTGTATGGCAGATTTTCCGATATTTTCGGCCGACGCGCATGCTTCTTCACCTCCACAATCACCTTTCTCCTTGGATGTTTAGGCTGTGCGGTTGCGAAGAATATCATCTTTCTGAACCTTATGCGCGCGTTGACCGGTGTCGGTGGTGGCGGATTGATGACTATGGGTATGTTCCAGTCACTCAAATCTCTGTAACCCGTGACTGACTGTGACAGCAACGATCATAAACTCCGACATGATTCCCTTCCAGCGCCGCGGGATGTACCAAGCCGCGCAAAATGTTCTGCACGGGTTCGGTTCGATCTGTGGTGCTTCACTCGGCGGGTCAATTGCGAACACGATCGGATGGCGCTGGTGCTTCCTCCTCCAAGTCCCAGTATCCATCTTCGCGCTCTTCGTCGGTCGGGTTGTGATCCCGAAGCCGGTCAAGAAGCCTGCGTCTGACGCAAAGACCAGCGTTTGGAAGCAGGTTGACCTTACAGGTGCCCTGCTACTCATTCTCGGACTCTCGGTGCAACTCGTCGGACTGAGTCTAGGTGGGAATGAGCTACCCTGGAGTAATATCTGGGTCATTTCATCTCTGGCCGGGAGTGTGGTCCTTCTCGCTGCGTTTTTCCTCGTCGAAGCAAAGACCTCTGCGATTCCGGTTATACCCCTGCGCATGCTCCAAGGTGTTCTGCCTGTTTCAACTCAGATCGCTAATATTTGTGTTGGAATGGCTGCTTACGCTGTACTTCCTCTTCACATTCATCTCTTTTTTACCCGGAACTAACCGAGTCTGCAGTTCCTCTTCAACCTCCCCCTCTTCTTTCAAATCGTGCTCCTCGACAGCGCCTCCAAAGCCGGCGCGCGCCTCGTCATCCCCTCCCTCGCCACACCAATCGGCGGGTTACTCTCTGGGATAATCATGTCGCGCTATGGAAAACTCTCCTACCTCATGCGCACAGGCGCAATCCTCATGTTCCTCGGAAACCTCCTTGTCATGGCACTGCAATTCAAAGACTCAGCCTGGAAGTACTTTGTCTACGTGATCCCAGCAAATCTCGGACAAGGCGTAGTGTACCCGGCCATCCTGTTCACGGTCCTAGCTGGCTTTGGGCACGAAGGTATGTTTTCCACCCCCGAGTTGGATTCTCCTGTCTATATCGTACATGGATTGGTCGCTGACGTCTTTGAAACAGACCACGCCGTCTCCGCCTCAACCGTCTACCTCATCCGCTCCCTCGGCACCGTCTACGGCGTCGCAATCACCTCCACAATCGTGCAGAACGAACTCACCCGCTCCCTGCCGGGTGCCCTGTCTGGAGTACCGGATAAATGGAAAGTAGTCTCCCTCCATACCCTCCCTTCCCTGTCCACTTCCCTTATCACATTCCCTCCTTAACCACTAAATGAACTGAACAAAAGCTTACCACTGTGAAAAATAAATCTAGATCATAGACGAGATCCGGCACTCCGTGAGCGCGATTAGAACACTTGATCCGGAGGTCCAGCTTGCGGCGCGCCAGGTGTATTACGGCGGGATCAAGATGGCGTTTGCGGCTAGTGCGGCGTTTGGCGGGGTGGCGGTGCTTGCGTCGTTGTTTGCGAGGGGGAGGGGGTTGAAGAGGGGGGAAAGTTAGATTTGCAGTTCTTTTCCTTTGAGCTGCTGGGCAGATGTCCACTGGTTGTTGAGGGTGCTGGGTTGGGAAGGGTGCTGATATGAGGGAGAAGGCGACGCCAGAGATAAATGGCACATTGGGTTGCTGGGTAAGGATGATGGTGCTAGTGCAAGAGGTAAAGTAGGTATGATGAGTGGATGGTAAGTTGTTTTCAAGATTGGATGCAGATGTTGTTGAGGACAGCTGGAATGAGAGGCTGCTTTATGATAGATCGCTAGCCTCTGACTATAGAATACGATATAGAATAGATTGAAAATGAATGTCAGATTGAGGAGAAAGGTAGTTAAGTCGGCTTTGTCTTGTAAGTAGGTAGTACATGTTGTTAACAGATCCCAAGAAACTGCTTCCTATCCCACCACTGGAACTCTTCTCTTCGTGACCACCTGGGAGTAGCGCAATCCCTCAATATCATGGGTTATTCCGCCAAAAGCCGCTCGATCGGTGACAGCCATTGCAGATACATTGCTCAACCACCATCTGGCATTCTATTCAATCGCGTCAAAAACACCCACCCAACGCCCTCTCCCTCAGAACCCACGCCAACCCAAAGCTCGCCCCAGACCCCATCGTTGCCGTTCCCAAACTCAAACCCACAACAACCTTCCACCAAGGCACCGAGACTCCCCGCTGCCTGATATCCCGAGTAGAGAGGAAGAGCCAGTAGTACCCCGCCAATACCCAGAAGATTTGATCGTACTGCAGCATGCGACGGGCAAGAAAGGAAAATCTATCGACATCGCCGGTGGATATTGGGAGGAAGATCTCGAGGAAAGTGCTATTTTGCGGGACTGAGAAGCGGACGTAGTTCAATGACAGTGCGGACAGGGCTGATAGGAAGGTGATTGTCGCTGTGAGATAGGGGAGGTCAGGACGTGCATCAGCTTTCTCGGAACCCGTGAGCTTATATTTATCTGGTGGTGTTGATGGTGACTTCTCAGTGATTGGTCTCGGCTCGGGTCCTGTACTTTGGGGCTGGGATTGAGTCGTGCCATCGCTGTACTTAATAAGACTGCCAATTCCAGAGTGCACCATTACAACCAAGAATGGGAAGATTTGCCAGTAAGCATTGACAAAGGCTCTATCACTCAGCGTCGGCGCAAGATAACTCCCCAGGGTAAGCGGGTAATACACCAGTAGCATAGCAGTGGGAAGACTGATCGCCGCAGACTTCGAGATCGCCATGCTTTGATTACTCGGGAAACTGTGCAGTGGCGCCCACAGGTAATCAATGAAGAAGAGGAGTCCGGCGATTTTGCCCGCGCCGGTGACTTGTGAGAGCAGGGCGAAAGTGAAGGGACTTTTACTGTTTGTCAGAGCAGGTTCGTGGTATAGAAAGCGCCAGAAATCGCAAAGGCAAAAGTGAACGTACAACAGAACAGCCTTCCCCCCAAATCGTCCCCTCATCTTTTCTAACATCAAGATCACGAAGAAAGGCCCAATGTCCATGAAAAACGTCAAGGCTTGTAGTCTTCCAATCTCATCGTACCCGCTCATCGACGGCGCAAAGACGGACAGGATTGGCGCGATCAGGTCATCGAGGGTCTTGATGTGTAGTCGAGGTTCGGTTAGATCGAGGATATCGCCGCGGGGAGACGTCCATTTTCCGTCATCGACGACGGAATAGATTAATGGTATGAGGAGGGCATCGGATGCCTCGGGGATTAGCCAGGGGATTATGAAGAGGAAGAGGAGAGGAAGGGCGAGGAGGGTTCGTTTCGTAGAAGATTCGTTAGCCATGGTCAGAGTCAGGCTTAACGCTCAGAGATCAGAAGAAGAAAAAAAATACTAGACTTTTCATGGAGTATGCGGGGAATTTAAGATAATGGATATCCATTGTTGATAGATCGTCAGGCGGGTGGGCTGGCTGGCTGGGCCACTTTTCCTTCGTGCCGTTTAGTCTGCTTACGACGTCACAAATGACTCGGCTCATGGTTGTTTTGGTGTTTTTGATAGGTGCTGGACTTATTTCCTCCTGCAGATCGACTATCTTCACGCCGAACAATATTCCACCACGCTGAACTGCATGTAAGCGCTAGCCAGAGCCGTCACTCCCTTCGATGATGGGAGACTGGACAGAGAACAATTCGGCTTTCGTCCACGCCTAGTGCGCTGCAGATGCTGGACTATTTGTGCTGTCAATCCTCGTTGGGAGACATGGATGTTTGTCTGGTGCAGTTGATTTCAAAGGCAATAGCCGCTGACCATGCATTCACTCGGGTATTGTATAGCGCTCTACCTAACCATCCTCTATTTAATCTTCGGCTGGGCGGTTCCCTTCCATTCCAACCGTCTCGGCTTCATATACTGCTCCAGAACTTCATCGGTAACCTCCTTCCTGCGCTCCTGGAACTCCGCAACGTAATCCTGCAGCTTCTTGATGGCGAGCGCCTTCAATTCACCCGTCAACAGCTCACCACTCTTGTAGGTGTTGTAGATCCTCTCGAGCTCGGTGTCGTCGTCTTCGAAGTATGTGAGGTATATGTAGGAGACGTCGACGTCGGGGTTTCCGCCGAGGCGGCGGTGGTCTTCGATGCTGACTTGGCCGCCGCTGAAGGCGTATTTGTTGATTTTGGTCTAAGGAATTAGCCATGAGCATTACCACGAAATACAGTGACATACCTTGATTTGCTTAGGGGTGTCGGTCATGAAAATAGCAGAGTTGGGGTCAGAGGATGACATCTTCCCTCCAGCTCCTTGCAGGGCAGTCAAGAACTTTGAGTGAATGAGGGCAGGCTTTGGCGACGGGTAACGCATCTTGTGTGCGTTTTCACGGAGAAGGCGGAAGTACGGATCCTGATCGATACCCATAGGAATCAAGACCGGAATCTCAGCAATCGACTTCTTGCGGTCTGTCAACGGCTCATCGGCCCAGATCTCCGGGTATGATGTCGCAAAGGCAGCAGCACACTGCACGGTCGGGAAGAAGATACGTCCAACATTGGTACTTTCGTTGAACCCAAACGCGCCACGAACCTGGTTAAACGTAACCAGCTTCGAAAACTCCCAGGCGTTGGTCAAGATATGGTTGCTGACGTATTTCAAGTCACTGTAGATGAATGTCTTCTTTTGGTCGAACCCGAGCGCGATGATGTCCTTTGCGTTCTCCATGGCGTAGTGAAGCGTCTCCTCGAAGGTAAGGTTATCCTTAAACAAGGCCTTCTCGTCATCCGTCAACATGAACACTAGCGGAACGTCAAAGACATCCTGCAGCCACTTGGTGAATGTAAGCGGGATAGTGTGTCCCAGATGCAGACTCCCTGAACTCGGTCCACGGCCAGTATACAGGAAGAACGGCTCCCCCTTCTCCTTCTTCGTCAGGATCCGGTCGAAATCACGGTGACTGAAGAAGAGGCCGCGTCGAAGCCAGCGGTGCGGCTTGTGTCCGGTAACCTTCTCGAAGCGATCGAGCAGCGCCTGGTCAATGAGCGATGTGTTCCATTTTCTAGTGGTAGAAACCGTCAGAATTTCCTCTTTAAACACGAACCCGGATACTCAGTTGCTTACTTTGAGAGCGCCTCGTAGTCGATTGAGATGGCATTGCCGCTCGCGTCCTGCCCACCACTGACAGACCAGGGGTTGATATCCTGCTCCTGGGCTGTTTGCTCGACGTTCTCAGGCTGGACGGACATTTTGGCGAAATTGACCCGAATTGGATTGGCAAAGGAAAATCGAAGCAATCGGGCGGAGATATCCAACCCCGCTGTGACTCAATCCGAGGGGCAAGCAAAAAGTGCATCATGTGATTTACCCCTCGATAATAGTCACGTGCTTCTATACCGACGCTGGCAGCTGTCAAGTATCCAGAAACTGGACAACTATGGCTACGCGTATTTAGTTTATTTTATGCTGATCAGATTTCCATGATTGAATCCAGAGTAGTAGTACTGTAGCTAGTACAAGAGAGCAAAGGTTGGAGACGATGTTGATCGTACCGCATTCAAATCGTATATTTTATTCTTGACCTATGCTATGCATAAATGACTATTTACCGCACAGTAGCCCCCTTAAGGCTCTTAACTGTGCAGACACCACCAGACTTGGCCACCAGCTTGCCAATGGCGGGTTTGCCCTCCTGGCTCTGCGCAACAGGAACAGCACCGCTCTCGAAAGCGACCTCAAGAGCATCGGTGGTGGTAAAACCAGGCTGGAAAGTTTCCCAGACCTTCTTCTTGGGGTTAAGGACCTTCTCGGGCTCGCCGTCGTTCCAGCCCTCAAAGTAAATCCTGTCACCCGCAGGAGCGCCTTCGGGGGGTGTGACGAGCTCGACAGGGCCGGCGTGGGAGTCCTCTCCTTCAGCCACGCGAGGGGAGGCAGCGAGGACCATAGCGGCGGACTTGATACCCCGCATGGTGACGGGCTTCAGGTTGCAGACGGCAACGATCTTGCGGCCTTGCATCTCGGCCAGAGGGACGAGACCGTTCAGACCTGAGCACACTGTGCGGACGGTCTTGCCGGTTTCCTCGTCGAGAGATGTGTTATCGGAGCCAGGAGCATCGCCGCAGTCAATAGTCGAGACGAAGAGCGAATCGGCGTTGGGGTGGTTGATGGCGCGGAGAATGTGACCGACACGGAGGTCGATGAGAGAGGGCGAAGGGGGAGCAGCAGGCGCAGGAGCGGGCTTTGGCTGTTTCTCCTTCTTTTCCTTCTTCTCTTTCTTCGGCTTGCCCTCGCCCTTGGCGGCGGCCTCGGGGGCAGCTTTCTCGGATTTCGTTTGTCCGACAACAACGGTCTTCTCAGCTCCAGCGGCTTCGGCGGCGGCCTTCTCCTTCTTCTTGCGCTCCTTCTCAGCTTTGGCATCGACGGGCTTGGGCACGAACTTGACGTCGTTCACGTCAATCTTGACCTTCTCCTCCTCGGGGATCTGCAGGGCGAAAAGACGGCTGTTCTGGACGAAGTCGACATAGCGGACAATGTGGTGGTATCCCTGCTCTCCTGTACGTTCCTCCGGCGACCACTTCTCGACGACAGGTGCGAGGAGGGCGTAGGCGGCGATATCTGCGACGGAGGCTTTTGCGCCAAGGAGGGTTGTGCGGGTAGCGAGGTGGGTGTTAATGGAGGTGAAAAGGTTGGAGACCGCAGTCTTGTCATCGCCACTGAGAGCCTTCTGGAGATCGGAAGTCGTGCTCAGCCATTGCTTGACGTCTGTCTCGTCGGCAGGGCTGTATGTCGACTGGGGGAAGATCTTGGCGTTTGCGGCGAAGAGTTCGGGCTGGGTCTCGTCGGGGTGAATGGCGGAGGGGTAGGAGCGGTAGAGGAGGGAGAGGAGGGAGCTCTCGGGGGCGGAGTTGATGGCCATGCTTGCGAAGTAGGCGGGGTATTGAGCAGGTGCACGAAAGCGAGGGGTAAGGTGTATGGATTGAAGGGAGTTCGCGAAGGGATGGACAGGTCGGGGGAAAAGTCTTGCCACCCGAGAAAGGGTCGTGAGAGGGCTGAAGAGAGACAACTTGGCTGAGGTATGGATCCCAAAGGAAAGGGATCTTTTCACTAAAAGTCAGGCCAACCTGCTGGAGTCATCCCGTAAAAGTGTGTGCCGAATCATGCCCGATCTCTCGGTCGGATCAATAATCTTCCGACTGTATACCCCCGCGGCGCCCCTCTATAGCTCCCATCACATTGATATGTATTGTGCTCTGAGGGTAATGGAAATATCATAATAAGGCGACGTGATATAGAGTCTTAAAATAAATAGATTTGGTGTACTTTTGGTCATGTTGTCATCCTCGGCCATAAATATGTACAGTATGAGATCTATATATATCCAAGCGTCCATCATAAACTAGCCAACTACAAGAGACTCCAAACCAGAACTGAATTAAAGAGAGATCTCGTGGACCTTAGCCCGTCCCTCATACCAGCTATGATCTCCCTTTCCTGCAGCTTGTCGAACAGCATACAGTTCGTCGATGAACGCCGCAGCGAAACTTCCAGGACCGCGGACGTGGTCTTTGGCGGCGGCGTTCTCGGCCGCAATCTCATACATCAGTAGAGCTGACAGAACCGCAAGGAATTTGTCTTCACGGTGAGTAGCGATGAAGCAGCCTGATACTGTACCGACAGCACAGCCGGTCTGGATATATTAGTAGCCATTTATATGCTGGGACGAAGTACATACACCTGTGACTTGCCCGAGGAGCTCGTGGCCGTTCTCTACAGCGACAACTCGCTCACCGTCACTGAGATAGTCAACAGCACCAGTAAGAAGAACAATATTCCCTAATCTTATTAGTTTAGCTCTCTTGGGCAGAAGAAGAAACATACTCTCTCGGCGAGCAAGGTCACGGGCTAGTGTCGCCTTGGCTTGAGCATCAAGCGCACTGGGCCCGCTGTCAACACCTCGCTGCTTTACCCCGGTGCTTCCTGCAACCTGACGAATTTCTCCTTCATTACCCTTGATCAAGTCAAAGTACCCTCCCGCCATCAAATCTTTGACTACACCTCGCCGGATTTGGGTGGCACCGGCACCAACAGGATCGTACACCACCGGGTTCCCACGCGCGTTGTAAGCCCTGATCGCCTTGAGGTACTCAGCCGGGCTTTGACTCGTCAAGGTGCCCATGTTTATGAGTAAGGCACCGTCAAACTGACACAAGTCGGTCGCCTCATCCCCGTAGGGAGACATGATAGGTGAAGCACCGCTACAGGGGTTAGCAAGGTCCGGAAGATTTCCGTAATCACTCACATTGCAAGAGTAACGTTTGCGACAAAGTTAGCGACGACAAAGTTGATCATGTTGTGCACTAGCGGGTGGACTTGCACGAGCTTCTGGACAATGTGTGGTACTTTCTCAAGTAGTGCAGTAGTTCCGCGTACGACAGGAGCTTCTGACACGAAGGCGGGTGGCGTGGCGATGCGTTGAGCCAGCTCTGCTGCTGCTGCTCTTGGATCATCTGCGGCGATGATGGCACTGACGATGGCAGCGCCGTCCAAAGCCTTGCTGGGAGCACTCGACTGGTAGAGAACACGCTGGACATTAGATGGATTGATTCCGCCGATGCACACGGTGCCTACTGAGCGACCGGAATCGGAGATGGCATCGAGAATGACCCGAGTGCCAGCGGTGCCAATGATTGACTTTGTGTTTGTTTTGCTACTAGATTAGTCGGCATTCGGAACATGGCAATTGCACTTACGTGGGAGTAGCAAATAGAGTGCCAATTCCGAGATAGTCAGCGCCGGCCGCAACGGCTGTCTGAGCCTCCTCTACAGAGGAAGCGCTGATTCCAATTATCGCATCCTTTGGGAGGAGCTTTCGGGCTTCGGAAATAGCTAATAAAGTTAGCTCTCATGCACAGTACTTTTTCGAAGACATACACATATCATCCTGACCGAGGTGAACCCCCTCGGCGCCAACGGCCAGTGCAACATCCACACGGTCATTGATGATCAGCGGCACGCCATGGGCCTTGGTGATCTGGTGAAGCTTCCGGGCAGTTTCGATTTGCGCACCCGTGTCGCTCTTTTTGTCCCGATATTGAACAACAGTTACACCTATGCCAAGAGTCAGTAGAGTACAGGATGAGGGGTGGTAGTCGCACCTCCTTTGACTGCCTCTTCCACCACAGCACACAAGTCGCGACCCTTGAGAATGGGAGGAGTCGAGTCGGTGACCAAATACAGCGACAAATCGAGCTTCATTATTGCTGGCTCGCCCTATTGCACTGCACAATGGCTGGATTGGAATGTATTGCAGTGGGTGTAGCGGTAGGATGCCAAAATAGGAAAGGCGGCTCGCGTGCAGGAGCCAAAAGTCCGAGAGGCAGAGAGTCACATGACAGGGCCACTCTCGGCGGGCAGAAAAGTAAGTCCGAGCGGGACGACGAGTTCGCAGTTGCGTTCACCCCATTCCGGTCTCGAGAATACTCGCTCGGTCCTTGAAGTTCCTCCAACAAGTCTCAACAGCTCTATACAAGACGCCGAAGCAACTATCCATTGGCTTCGCTCATACGGTAGAGCCGGTTTCTTTTCCAATTCATTTCTGTCGAGTTTTGCTGTCGAGAAGGTCTGTCCTTCCCCCGTTCTGAGGCCCTTTGCTGTCCTGACCGCAGTGCTGGATACTGCGCGGTAGTCTGTTGTCCACTCACTAATGCGGTAAGCAGTCTCGTGACCGGCATTCCCGAATTAGGGTATCCCCTGCACCAGCATGCCTGCCAATGATCTCTCCATGGAGGATGAGACCGAGATCGCCCCTCGTCAGCTAACGCTTCGTGACCGATCAACGGTCGCGACGCTGGTGCCTTTCCATTCATATGCGCAGATCCCAAAGTCGCTGATAGCTCACCTTTGCGGGCAGCTCAACCGGGAAATCGCAAAGGGTGATACTTATGCAATGGTTGATCCGATCCCGCCGCAGCATTTCGCTCCTTACTGGTTCTCTAACTTTGGTGCAATCATGTTGATTGGCGACATCAAAGATGTCAGCGATGTCCAAGCAATGGATGGGAACGTGAACTGGTCCAAAGCCTGTCTGGGCAGTTTCAACATCCGCCCGAATTATCCGGGACGGAGTAACCATGTTTGTAACGGCATGTTTCTTGTCACAGACGCTGCTCGAAACAAGGGTGTGGGTCGCCTGATGGGCGAGGCTTATTTGGACTGGGCCGCTCGATTGGTATGTGCCTTTCTCAGTGTGAAGGTTCTAGGTGTCAAGGACCAACTAACTCAGCCAGGGGTATACGTATGCCGTATTTAACCTGATTTACGAAAACAATGTGGCTTCATGTCGGCTGTGGGAAGGCCTTGGGTTCAAGCGGATCGGCAGAGTGCCTGCCGCTGGCAAAGTCCTCTCCAGTCCCGGGGAGTTTGTCGATGCGATCATCTATGGACGTGATTTAGGTACCCAAGGCGAGGATCCAGTCACGCAAGATCGATTCGACAAGATCAGATACTATCTCAAGCACTCGAAGTATCCTCGCGGTGCAGACCGAGCGGAGAAGAGTCGATTACGGAGCGCAGCAACACATTACAAACTGATTGAAGGCGAGGACGGCGAAGGCGAGAAACTCATGCTCAAGGACAAAGAAGTCGTTTCCGACCCACAACAACAATACGAGATCGCCAAGCAGGTGCACCTAGAGCAGCACGCCGGCATCAACAAGACCACCGCCGCCATAGCGGTCAAATACCACTGGGTCCGCATCAAAGAAACCGTCAGTCGAGTTATCCGCGACTGTCCCCACTGTAAGGAAACAGTCAAAGTTCCCTCCCCAAGCGCCGATGTCGGCATCGACGACACAATGAATACAGAAGACGACAACGACGGAAAGCAGACAATCGATGAACAACCAGATACCCATATCGACTCGCACATCCCACAAGCTGAACCGATGCCCGCCCCGCAAATCATCCACCACACTCCAATGCAACACCAGAATCTATTCACAGCAGCACATTCCTCAATTTTGCAGGGCCACGTAGGCTCTCTCAGCGATTACCCAGCTGTCCCTCTCGATCCGCAAATCATGTCTATTCACCAGATGCCTCGATTTCAGACTCACGACGCTATGGCAGATCCGTATGGGCATGCTCATCAACTCCACGAGGGAAATGTCCGGCATCACGTTGCCCCGAATGAGTACCACATGATGGTCGATGATCCAACCGATACAGACGCCAATGCTTTGGGGCTCGTCCACTCGCAGGCAAACGACGTGCACCACGAACAAATGATGAAATACCAGTACGTCGCGCACGGCGAAGATGAGCTCGATTTCACATAAGTTTGTCAAGGTGTCAGGCGCTTGGGGTCGTTTCTATTTTCTTTGGTCTATACTGTTACTTTCCTTGTGACTATATTGTCTGCTACATAGCATAGCATACATGCATTATCATAGAATGCCATTTGGATAGAGGGAGCTATAAATTTCTGAATACATGTTCATTTTGACTCAGGCCTGTTGCCACACAAGATTACAGCTTCGTCTTCTCCCGACTGACCTTCCCCCCAAACTCGAACAGGTACGCCGCAACCTTGCGCATCTGAATCTCCTCCGACCCCTCGGTAATCCGATACCGCCTGAAATGGCGATATATGTGTTCGAAGGGGTAATGTCTCGAGTAGCCATCGCCACCATGAATCTACACCAGCAGTTAGCCTCAACATAGTCTCACCCAGCACCCCCAAACAATCAGACAGAGAGAGAACTCAAGAAGAGACACACCTGAATCGCCCGATCCGCAGCCTGACAAGCCAACCGATTCGCCCAATAATTACACATCGCCACCTTATCACTCAACCCGCGCTCAATCTCCACCCACGGCGTCTTCCCAGACCCCCTACACTCCTCGACCACCCGATCCATCTCCCCACTCGTCTTAAGAATCAACAGCCTCAACATCTCCACCTGCGTCATGAGCTCCACAACCGGAAACTGAATCGCCTGGTGATCCGCCAATTTCCTCCCCTCGCCCCAGATCGTCCTGCTCTTCGCGCGCTCAATCGCCTTCTCAAGACAGAATTTCGCCGCGCCGCACGAGCTCGCGGCCTGCCGGATGCGGTTCTCATGCACGAATGTCTGCGCGATCGCCAGACCCGCGTCTTGCTGCCCCAGTATCGCGGAGGCAGGAACCCACACGTTATTCAGCGTTATCGTTGCGTGGTCCGTGGGCATGTTGAATGTCCACTCGTAGCTTACAATTTCGATTCCCGGGGTCTCGCGCGGGATCAGGAATGCTGTTATCCCCCGTGCGCTGCCGTCCCTCCCGCCTGTGCGGGCGAAGACGATAAGGTGTGTCGCGTAGTGTGCGCCAGTCTGCCATTTTTTGGCGCCGTTGATTTCCCACCCTTCGATCCCGTCTTGACTTTTCTTGGTCGCGGCGGTGGACATGAATGTTGCGTCGCTGCCGTGGTCTGGCTCTGTGAGGCCGAAGGTGGTGCGGAATTCACCGCGGAGACGGGCGGGTATGAGGGTGTTGCGTTGCGCTTCGGTGCCGAAATGGTGCAGCATGAAGACGTCCGGGAAGTTTCCGACGACGGAGTGTTCGTTTTGGAGGTCGTTTGCGAGGCCGAGGCCGCCGCCGTAGGTTGGGTGGGAGGCGAGGTGGAAGCGGATGGCGGACATGTAGAGGTTTGTGTGTGGGTGCGAGGTGCCGCCGTAGATTTTGGGGAGGGCGAAGCGGAAGAAGCCTGCTTGGTCGGCGAGGATGCGGGCTTTGTCTTTTTTCTTTATTAGCAGGGTATTCGGTGGATGTATCGTTGGGTTGGGTTGGCTAGGTGTAGGGTAGGGGGCATACTTAGGAGTTCCTCCCACTCTCTCCTGGGTAACCCACCGGCCTCCCAGTTTGTGCGTGCATATTCGCGGCGGTGGTCGAAGAAGCGGTTGTTGTCGTCTGCGTGCTGCAGGGGGAGGATGGTGGAGTGGATGAATTTGTCGAGGGAGGCGAGGTGGGCGACTAGGTCGGGGGGATAGTCGAAGTTCATGGCGGCGGTCAAGCTATGAGATACATGTAGGGTTCAATGGAGCTGCTACTGATTGATAAAATATAGATGATAGAAGAACCTTAAGGATACCCCAGATATGGATGTCCCCGCACGAACCAACCCCGCAGCGGCAGGCAGCCTCGGTCTCGGATCGGCCGGCCACTCGGCTCATATATGAACATGCACTAAGTACTTTCTCAAGCTCCCGTGGATATCGACTACTGCGAAACCACTGCAAGCTTTCACCGAAGGCACCTCCATCAGCGTCCTACAAGCTACGTTGGAATCCAATACCTCGCCGTTGACGGACACAATATGTGCAAATGCAGTAACCAGTTTAGACGGAAGCTAATTGAGGCTTGGGATCCGTTACAGGTACAGTGAGAGAATGGGGCATTCTGTGGGTATGACTCGAGGGTTGTGGATGGCACATGGAGGAGTAAATGAAGGGCAGGAAAGGAATAGGTGTATGAAGGTCTTCAACTTGGAGATTTCGAGGATGGGAGAATGCGTTCCCGGGCCGGAGCTATCCATCTGCTGAATTGTGATGAAGCTTTTTGGCTATATGTATTTTGGTAAGGCTGGCCGAGTGCGTTCCTTATGACCATGGGGTATATGGAGAATAAGTCCTTTGGTTATAGACACACTGTGTACTGGACTACGATGATCGGTATATGAGGGTATCCAAGGATATCTCTGCATGTACTATCTCAAATAGCCCTCTGCGCGAATATATCCTCTAAGCCTGCGACATCAACTTGACAAACTCCTCATCTGCATCCTCATCAGTCTCTCATCAGAACAAGCTAGAACGAAAGACAACTCACAGTCAATACTCCCATCCCCGTTAACATCCGCCAACTGCAACATCTCATCAACATCCTTGTCACTAACATCATCCCCGATACTCCTCAGCACCTGCCGCAACTCATCGGCGCTAATGCTGCCGCTCTTATCCTTATCGAACACGGCAAAGGCCTCTCGCAGCTCGGCCTCGGGATCACTGTCTTTGACCTTGCGCGACATCATGACGAGGAACTCGTCAAAGTCGATGGTGCCGGTGCGATCGACATCGAGCTCGTCGATGATGTCCTGCAGTTCGGTGTCGGTGGGGTTCTGGCCGAGCGAGCGCATGACCTCGCCGAGTTCGGTGGCGGTTATGTCGCCTTTTTATAGAGAATTAGTGAAATATTTTAGAGAGAGCAATAGATTGTAACTGACCCGTGCCATCTTTGTCCTGTTGAATTGAGAGGTGGTGGTTAGGAGAGCAGGTCGGGATCAACAGTGGAGGATTACCCCGCAGGACTTACGAAGACGGCAAAGACCTCCTTGAACTGCGCGATCTGGTCTTCGGTGAGGTGTTCGGCCTGGGGATGGGATGTCAGTAATGATTTAGATGTAGTAGACTGACTGGCAGAAGATACCATGATGAGCTGTAGTTCTGTGACAGATGAGTGTTGTGAGATTGTTGACAGAGGAGGGGTTGATGGAGCTGAGCTGTTGTGGCTCCAGCTGAGAGCTCAACTCAGCTGCACTGCCGCCATGCCAAGTTAAGCCTAATCGGTCATTACCACGAGTCTGCTCTAGTTAAGTAACTCTTGGCCGGTCTTGAGTACCTAGAGAAGTGCGCGAACATGAGCTTATCCTAAGTTGGAGATTGGGCGCAGAATATGGGCAATTCAGCGGCACGACAGAGAAGATGGATCCACATTATATACATGCATTAAGAACGGAAGTTTCTCATCTGGCAATGATTTGTCCTGAAATGGGCGCGAGAATCCTAAACATATGCCATATCGTTCGTTCCTATAGAGAGAAAAAGTCCTACTCATTCAAAAGCATCCAAGGAAGTGCTCACTGCTGAAAGGTGACTCGCACAGGAACAAGGTCACTTTAGCCCTGGGGGTGTTGGTTGATCAGCACTGAATACAAGACGTGCAATCAGTCCTTGCATGTTAGCTCGATACAGCCATCTACAAGCTCTACATCTTGGACTCGAGATTCAGTAACTTCTAGTGCAGTAAGCCCTGTCGAAAAGCCCAATGCAGAATGCATCATGTCAAAATCTGCTGGCGATTCTGAGGATACAATGGTAGTACCTTGTGCTGGACGTGCAACGTTCGGCGAATTCCACTGGCTTCACGGGTGCAAGGCTCTCTTGTACCACCTACAAGAAACTAACAGTCGACCTACTCGCAGGGCTGTTGGTACATCACCACCAGCAACATGACCCCAGAGTGTAGTTTGTCCGCCATGAGACGATGTAGGAAGTGTGTCTACTACAATGGGGTAGCGTATGTATGCGCGAAATAACCTTGCACATGCCGTGAGCACAGAAAGGGGGTTGTGCAACATGGTGGGAAACCTGGCATTACACAGGTTGTAGTGAGAAAGGGAGGTATGACCGTTGTTGTCCTACAGTCTGTCTTCTCGACCCGGAGATGGCCTAGCATACTGTCTCTGGTTGTTTCGTAACCAATCAGTTCACCTATCAAGCTCCGCTATACAGTTATTTTAACTTGATTGTTGGAATCTACTAGCCAGAAAGGAAGAACTCTAGCCCTAGGTGAAGAGCTTCCATAAACTTTGCAGAATAACCCCTGTTTATAGAGGATGGAATATCCAGACTCTTGGAAAGTAAAGACCCCACAGATTTCCGAGACTGACATTCACAGCGATGCGATAAAACAGATTCCATCTTCAATGGTCCCCCCACCGACCTCGGCGCAGACCTGCCATCTTCTCGCCGTCCGATCGAGTCGAATGCCATCTGTGGTGGAACAGCAATACATGATCAACATCCTCGAGATGCGCCTTGTAGATCCTGGGACACGCAAGTCGAGGGCTCTCTGTTTCAAAAACCTTCAACCTGATACCGACAGCCTGAAAACCGAGATGTGACAGGGCTGCCCCAACCCTACCTGCTCGTGTACTACATTATCAGCCCAACGTCGCAGGGAATGTGCCAAACAAGACTCGTCAATGTGGATCTCGATCCCGACCAGAGAATACAGAACACAGAGGAACTTCTGCCAGACTACAACAAACGCTGAGGGTTGGCAAGGGCTTGGCTCTCGCCACACACTTGAGGCGTCCACAAGGGACGCGATCCTGGAGGTAGGCTCAGTCTTATAGCGTCTGCCTATAGTTTCCCCTGGAGTGTTATCTCCAATGGAGATGATGGGGTTGCGATGGGATATGCCCTGCGCGCGCGCACCCAGCTGCCCTGATGCAGACGGACAAACCAACCCAAACCCGGATCCATTCCTCTTACTGCATGCGAAAGAGAATATCTTTCTAACAAAAATGACTACGCAGATTCTCAATATTGATTCGATGAACACTCCGAATACCCCGACTCGTCCCTCCCCTCCTGCCACCGCCGAACTACCATTCAGTCTCACGCCCCTGTCGGAAACCCACTATATCGAGCTGCCGTCTTATCATTGCAAGCGGTGGGGGCTCTAGGCAGAAAGAGGCCTCCGTACGACCACTGTGGATAAATGACATGAAAGAGGAAACCATTAGCGGTGGGAGCAAATATGGATTGATGGACGAGATCTTCCGACGTGCGGAATGGGCTACATTACAACTGACAATACCACACGACAAGAGATGCATTGAGCAAATATCAGTCAACAAAAGATTGAATAGCTGGAGTCAGGTTTCAAGCCCTCTTAGTTTTTATTGTAGTGGAGGGTCCGAGCCATCCACTCGCCTCCATGCGCTCAGTCTACCTCAACTCAAGCATCACCTTTCCCACAATTACTCGTCTACGCCCTTAACCGGAACTCAAGTTCAACAGTTGGATCCGGCGCAAGAACAGGCTCGAGATCCAACGTTCCCCGACGCGCCTGATCAGGCCCAGCATACCGGATGTCGTAGCGGCGGATGAGCTCGCCGAAGATAGTCTTCATGAGCCGGATAGAGTAGAATCGACCGGGGCATGCCTGTCGGCCGTAACCGAAGCTGTACGGTATAACGAGTTAGTGTCTCCTTCCAGTAGGGATGGAAATCAGGGCCAGGGGTATCTTACGTGAACCATTCGTAGCGGATATCGCCTTTCCCTATTCAAGACCGTTAGCGAGGTTTGACAATGAGGTAGAGGTGAACGTACGACCCGTCGCCGACGCAACGCCAGCCTTGCGATCCTCCTCTCGCATGTTATAGAATCGGAGATGATCGAATTTCTCTGGGTTCGGGAATATCTCAGGGTCTTGCATCATGCACATGGTCGGGAAGACCAGCTTCGCGCCCTTTGGGAGTACGAGGCCGTCGTCGAATCGGAAGGTGTCGCTCATGATGAGGCGCCAGATGGTTACTTTGAAATCAGCATCGCTTGCTTGAAACAAGGGCTAGAGTACCTACGCGAGGCAATGCCGGGGTTCAGTCTGAAGGTTTCCTGCATGAATGAGTCGAGCTTTCGCATTTTGGACATGGAGCTCTCGGTCCATGCGCCGTCGGACTCGGAGAGGCATTCGTTAATCTCAGCGCGGAGTTCGTCCAGACAATCTTGGTGTGCCGCTGCATCGTAAAGTAAGTTGAGCATGCTAATAGTCGGCGTGTCGATGATAGCTGCGGAGAGAAGCAAGAGCCGGTGAGCGATGGCCTCTGCGCTCTTTTGCTCCTCGGCAAGGCTATCGTCAAGTGACCATTGGACGCAGTCCACCGGCCTCTCGTAGCCAGCAGGCCTGAGGATCTCCATCCGTTTCCTCTCTGCAACATCTTCGGTCACAAAGCGAGCGGCCGCGGCAAGGTAGGGGCGCTGTCTGAGGTGGATCAAGTATATGACCAGGTTTCTTAGCGGCCCCAAGTAGAAGTATCGAAGCACCAGCATGGACGGGATGACTTGCATGGTGTATTGGTCCATGGCACGGAGGAACGCCGGGTTGTCGGCTAGGGCTTCGCCAAAGACAACGCGTCCTGAGACGTGCTTCATCATCGTTTGAGTTAGCTTGCGTGCATTAAACCGTTTCCATTCATTCGGGCTGCCAATCTCTCGGTGGAGGATCTGCTCCGTTCGTACTTGGACCATGGACTTGATCCCCGTGAGGTTTGCGTTCATGAGCTTCGATCCGACCTGGACCTCAAAGTTGTCGAAATGGCCAGCGGAGAATTTCGCTGCAATCACCTGGATGGGTCAACTACCGATTGGGGAGAACAATCGAGGGAGCGCACTTCATCAATGAGATCTCTGCAGCTTAGCTCTGAGGTCGCCTGGTTCTTGACCTGGGCCAGGTATTTCTGCGGCAGGACATACACCCAGCATTGGAATGTACCGATGTAGATTCTGAATGTCTTCCCCTTCTTACTATACTACCGTGGGTCAGCAGCGTGTGGGCGCCAACTGAGAGAGTAGATACTTTGTAATAACCATCTCTTATGTACGGAAGCAGCCTGGGGACAAAGAACCTCCAATAAACGCCAGAGCTAAATGCATCGCCTATGCGTGAGCGTGGTATGGCTGGGACTCTCTTGAGGCTATAGGGATCGCGCCCCGTGAAAAAATATCCCACTGTGAGAAGAATCCCGATCAGGGTTATGAGTAAGGCTCTCGGGCTCTGCAGCGTGAGGTTCGAAAGGTCTATTCCTATATCAGAGATGCTCTCCTGTGTAACCTCCAGGCTAGAAAGGAAATACCTTGTAGTGGGAAACTGGTCGAATTCTGGATCAATTCCATTATGGCAAGGTTCCCAGCCAGATAAATTACTGCGATTCGGCGATTTATCAAGGGCGATCTCGATATCGCCATGCAGCCCAAAGACCTTCATATATCCCCGAACTCAGGCCATGGTATCTACATCGTCAGGCTCACGCATTGATAAGCCTGGAACAGCACAGGAGTTGGACGGAATCCAATCTGCCACAACACGAGGTATCTCCCATTCATACCCGGCTAAGACCGCATGGTTGCAACATCAGGGCGTCCATGTCGTACACCGTTCTCATCAGCTGAACCAAGGGGGCGTTTGAAAGGCGATGCAGCAAATGGGTAGCTAGGATCGAGACCAGGCCAGAGGCGACCGGGACGAAGCATCACTTCGGAAGGGGGTTGGCTATTGAAGCGGTCTGGTCTTCGTGGCCCTGATACACCATGGGGTTGACATGGGATACAAAGTACACAAGCCACGGTGTACAATGCGGATCAGACAAGCATTACCGTCCCTGACGCAGAGGTTCCTGCGCTTCCACGCAGGGTACTGTGGTCCGGTTGGGAATATCACAAAGCTTATTATATGCTGCGGCTGTTAACGATGTATGTTCGGCGTAATTCACGGTCAAGCTCAATCAAGCGCTCTCGGAATTTCCAGAAGAGCGAGCGCAGCTCATGGGTTTATTTAAACAACCCTTAGTTGCACAACTTGGCTCGATGGGCAATGCATGTGGTACGCAGTCGGGTTCTTGCACAGGGTGTGTTGCAGCAAACCATACACGTCTCATCACGGCATGAAGATCGTTCCGAGCAACTTAAAGGGAGACCTTGTTCGAGGCGACTTGATGGAAACCCGGCGTAGAAAGACTCGGGCCTCGCGAATGCTACCCCTGGAGGCTGCTAGATAAATCCGGTCGCGCCAACCGATTCTGCCCCAGTCCCTGAGATTATATCCCAAAGTCACTTTGCGGCAATGGAGCTCGCAATGGACACCCTCGACAGGTACAGTGATCATTGTGACCTGAAGGACGTGCGCACGTACGATCCGCCGCCACCCGAATGGTTTAGTTTGTACCCAGTGTATTTATCTAGGCACCATAAGATTTCCGACAAGGCGAGCGCCGACTTCCTGATTGAGTGGAGAGACGCCTTGGAAGCGGACAATCTTGGACAGCCACTACCGACCTTTGCGCCATGCCAGACGCCGCTGGGGAACTACGCCGCCTGGGCTTATTGCGACTGTCTACCGGAGCGGATGAGGATGGTCACGCAATTTTGTGACTGGGCCTTTTTCTGGGATGGTTCGTAAGGGAAGAAGACTTGCTGACAAGGATTGCACTGATGTGTCGCAGACGCAACAGACTCGTTGCCAATGGAGAAGAACGACGATATCACCCAAGACCTGGCACTGACCTTGCTCTCTCACATGAAGCTTTGTGAGAACCATGAGCCTAAGTATAAGATCAACGATTTGGCCGGACGCTTTGTGGATGCAGTACTGGAAGTGGACTCCGATATTGGAATGCTGGAAATCAGATCCTGGCAAGCGCATCTGAAAAGCCAGTCGGCCAGCTATCACAACAACATGTCATTTGAGCAATTCAAGTCCCACCGAGTGAAGGAAGGGGGAGTAAAGTAAGCCTCCCAGCAGTTGTCATTTCCCAGCGCTGACACTGAGATCGCCAGTTGGGCTTATGAACTCGGATCTTGGGCCAATAAGATCCGGATTACACCAGAGGAGAAGGCGACCATCTGGCATCTGGTGGAGGAAGGAAGCTTTGCCACGATTCTAATCAACGACTACGTCAGCTTTGGGAAGGAATTCGATGCTCACCAGGCTGCCGGCACCTTGGACCGGATCCAAAACAGCGTTGCTCTATTCATGCGCGAATACGGCTACACAGAGAATGAGGCCCGCAGCATCATCAGGTCCGAGATCAACAAGGGAGAGCAGATACTTATAGATGGTTTCGAGGCTTGGTATAAGGCTCCGGGTCCGAAGTCAAAGGAACTTCATCGTTACCTCGTTATGGTCATCCAGCTGCTGGGGGGTAGTACACTTTGGTTCTTGCACGCACCCCGGTACCACCATGAGTTGAAGACCACGGCGGAGGATCGAGCCACCCTTATTGGAAAGGGCACTAAGCCTCCTCGCATCATGGAAGGATATCCTCCACCGAAGGGGGCGAAAAGAGCCAGTAGTCCACCGGAACCGGGCACAAACAACAAGCGCAGGTCGACGGCAAAGACGAATAACGTGAAGAGTATCAACAGCGTCAGCAGAACCAACCATGTCAACCATGTCAACCATGAAGGCAACCACAGCAATGGTCTCTCTGTTGGAAAGGAGCCGCCAATGGCCTCGTACTCCGTCCCCTTCATCAGGGCCCCAAGCCATGCACGTTGCCCCTGTGGTGCCTTCCCGTCCTGACGCAGTGCTGATGAGGCTGTAGATCTGTGACGCCCCCTACGAGTACATCAACTCCCTCAAGTCGAAGAACATGCGCAACAAGTTCATCGACATGCTGAACCTGTGGCTCAAGGTCCCCAAGGATTCCCTTCTTGTGATCAAGGACATCGTCCAGATGCTCCACAACTCTTCCCTGATGTACGCGACCTCTCACACCTGAGCTTTCATATCTAACCTCTTAGGCTCGATGACATTGAAGACGTCTCCTCCCTGCGGCGAGGCCAGCCGGCAACACACATCTTCTACGGGACAAGCCAAACCATCAACAGCGCCAACTTTACCTACGTCAAGACCGTCCACGAGACCACCAAGCTCCGCAACCCCGAATGCATGGAGATCTTCATAGGTGTGCACCCTGATCTGTCTCAGCAGGTCCGTACTAACCTATCAGACGAACTAAGCAACCTCCATCGCGGCCAGAGCTTCGATCTCCACTGGCGCCATCACGCACGATGCCCATCAACCGACGAATACATCATGATGGTAGACAACAAGACCGGCGGCCTCTTCCGCCTCATGCTCCGGCTCATGGAAGCAGAAGCCCCAAACACCACCCCCGACCCATCTCTCGCTCGCCTTCTGACCCTCGTCGGGCGGTACTACCAAATCCGAGATGACTACCTGAACCTTACTTCCCCCGACGTAAGCAACCAACAACCACCCTGTGACACTTCCAACCTAATACTGACACCACATGCAGTATACATCCAAGAAAGGCTTCTGCGAGGACCTAGACGAGGGCAAATTCTCCCTCCCCCTCATCCACCTCCTCAGCCACACCCCCGACCCAGACCGAATCACCTCCGCCATCTACAACCGCCCCAACCCAACCAAGACGCTGAAGCGCGAGGTCAAGACACATATCCTGGACGCGATGGAATCGGCTCGATCCCTGGACTACGTGCGTAGAGTCATGACGTACCTCCACGCGGAGATGATGAAGACGTTCGACGACGTGGAGGCAAAGATGGGCACAAACGGCGGGGCGCGCGTGTTGCTGTTAGGGCTGGCACTGTAGTCTAGTCTAGAATTGAACCTGAAACTGAGACTGAAACTACGGGGTAGAGGTTGTATACCTGAATGCGTTTGGTTGGCTTTGTCGTTTCCATACAGTTCGTAGTCGTCTACACCAGAATAGAACAGGCTACGTTGACGAGGAGAAAATACTCAGTCAGTCAGGTCCGTTAAGAGCAACGGTTCCAGGTGAGCCGTACTCTAACCGCCGTTCCCAGGATACATACCTGTACCCAGCTTCATCTACTTTAACAATTAGGATTCCATGATGACCGCGAATCAAGATGGAAAGAATCCAGTTCAAAACCTTCCCCTTGATATATATATATATAGTCGCGATTCAATGCGATGCAATAGCACCCCCCCCCCAAAACGAAAAGAAAGTGAAATCCAGTTGCGCGAAGAAAGCTAAGCGAGCGAAAGTCTAGATAGACGACTGACGAAAGTAAGATGGAACCACTCCAGCCAGAGCCCAGGTATGAACCTAGCGCCCTGCTCTGTCGAGGTCCACTCTGACATCAACCCCCAACTAACTAACCCTTCATTCCCGTGAATATGACCTTGGCCGAGTAAAAGCCGCACTCGGGCATAGCAAGATGGAAATCCCGCGTTGTACGGATGTCCTCTAGATCTGTCTCGTGGAGCTGCCAGTCAAATGTGCAGGTTATTGCTGCTATCAGGTGGTACAATTCTGCATACGTCAGACTATATATATATATAATATACATAGGTAGCGGGTCAGCCAAGGGAACGTGACGGTGGAAAGGACTGACGTACCTGATTCCCAGGCATTGTCTGGAGCCCTGGGTGAAGGTCACCAGATGTTTGTGGAGGTTCACCTCGTTGGCGGCTGCATCAATCCACCGGTCTGGATTGAAGGTCTCCGGATCAGGGAAGATGTCAGGGTCCATGGAGACAAAGTAGATTGACTGGCTTATTGGGGTCTGGAGACAGGGACCGGTATGTTATATTAGCATTGCAGGAGTGGTGGGTTGGTCAGGCAGAATATGAACATGAACATGAACATGGACATACACCGGAAGGGATGGCAATATCCTTGTACATGACCGGCTCGGCTGCGACCCGGGAGGATCGAAGGATTGCAGGATGGGCCAGACGAAGGCTTTCGCGGACGACGGCCGTCTACTGTGATGGTTAACTCGAGATCCTTCTCCTCGGTAGTGAGTTAATATGGTTGGACTCATACAAGGTAAGGAAGCCTCTCGAGGCTAGACGCTGGAATTTCCTGTTCAACCCAAGTACCCTTGTCGCGCGACAAGGAAAACGACTCGAACAGCTCTTTGCGGAGGGCCTTGAGGACTACTGGATTACGCGCGAGATAAAATAGAGCCACGGCGCCCGTTCGGGCCGTGGTATCTGTCCCCGCGGCAAGTATACTTGTCACCTCAGCCACCAGCCGCTGTCGTGATTTCTCATGCGGCGGGACAGTCTCCGCAACCAGAGCACTGAAGATAGTTTTCTTCCCCTCACCGTCAGCCCCCGACTTGGAGGTCCCAGCGAGGTATTCATCAGCCTTGTCCCGCGTGAACTGGAGTAAGCGGAGAACCGGCCCAACGACGGACAGCCGCCCACCGAGCGATTGCACCGGGAGAAGCCACGCGAGACGAAAGACAGCCGGGTAGAACCGGACATAGTGAAGCCATCCGATCGTGTGCGCCGCCGAGTCGGATATCGGGGTTCGATACCTAGGGGCATGCAGACTCCCCAGGCTTTCCCCATACATGTATTCCGAGATCACGTCTGAGGTTAGGGCGCCCAGCGCAGCATGCAGCTCAACCACGGTGCCCTTTCGACGCGCCTGACCGAGCTGCCCAAGCAGGATTCTGACTTTCTCTCGGATCATCCCGTCGAGCTTTGCGACCGATTGCTTGGAAAAGAAACTGTCGATGATGTGCCGGCGGAGCTTGTGGTGGTCGTGGTCGACCGTCGTTAGTACCGCGTCCGGAATTAGACTGCAGAAAAGGGACTCGGGATCCTTATCTCGTCTGCCTCCGGCATATATTACGCTGTAGAAGGTCGAGTCCTTGATGTGCACCTCGCGCGGATTGATTCGGACCACGGGGCCTGCCTCAGTATCGATTAGGGACTAGCTTGTCATATTGTGCTGCTTATCTCACCGTAGCGCTCGTGCATCTTCTCAATCTGCCAGATGTATTTTCCGCCCTTGATGGCGTCAAAATATAACTCGTAAAGATGGGTAATGGCTGCGAGCTTTGGGCCTGGGATTCTGCGGAGTGGGTGGAGCCATAGGCGATAGGCGCTGAGAACAGACAGCCATCCCAGTGCTAATGAAGTGATATAGAGGAGGATGGTAGGATTATCTGGCATGTTGCTGAGGTTGCAAGAAGCAAATGGAGCCATTTCTCTCTGCGAATGTGCGGGAGTCAAATGGAATACCAGCTTGGTACATTTGATCAACAGTTTTGCGGAGAAAGACGAACAGAAGATTAGGGTCCTCGGTAAACTATAACTGGGAAGAGGGCCATCTTACATGGTGCTTAAAGGAGTCCCTAGCCAGCTAGTTCATGCTGTGTCACAGAGAACTATACGGTCTGGATGGGTTCAGAATGTGAAAAGTCGCAATGGGTATCCATTTTGACCAATAAAGACGAGCTTAATCTCAGAGTTCTTCATAGCTGTCTCTGGGCGAGCCCGAGTTTGATGCAAGTAAGCCCAGCTCTTTCTTCAATAGGTCGGCTCCTGTCAGATGAACGACAGGATGGCCGTGGATAGTCCAGTTCCATTCAATTCCGGTAGGACATTGTTTATTGGAGCTGCAGTAGATCCGGACTCTCCTACAGGGCGGGCACCTGTGTCATTGGTGCATAGGTTATTGTTTGTAGAGATTTCCCGACCGTCTCCGAAGCCCACGTAGCACAGAGATAGGCATCTTCTTTCCCGATTTCCATCTGGGATGTAGTCGCTTCTACAGAGCAGAGAGGCCTTGGAGATCCGAATGACGCCCCGAGAGAAAATAGGAAGAAGATAACATAAGAGAGCAAGCAGGAAGACAAGCCATGAACCCAGACTCGAGATTGCATATACGGTATCAATCGTGTTCTTTCAGTCCAGGTGCATAGGATCGAGGGGAGACCCCTAATACTCATGCAGCGTCGCAAGAGATGAAAACACCCGAGCACCAGAGACAAGGGTGACAGACGTCGTTCCGCAGGTCGACAGTGAGCGATGGTGCAATCCTCTGTTTTCAACCTTATTTAAGCGCCATTTCTCCTTCCAGCAGACAATCAGAAACCCACGCCTTCTCTCGAGTCCAAGGGTTAGATGCCGGTGGAAGATGATTTCTTTCCACATTCGATCCGGGTCGGCCTCCAGCATGCTGCGAAGATCTGTGGGACCCACTTGCAGGTCAGGGTCAGTCGGCATGTCAACACAGCAGTCGAGGCCAGGGATCGATCTCATGACTTACGATGAAAGTAAGCAGGCAGGTCGGCAGCCCCGAGTCCATCAGGGAATATCTGGGGTAGAAGTATTCGAGATTCTCAGGTGCGGCTCTCGAAGAGCAGACTAGGTCGAAGAATCATGTCTTGCGTTTGATGTTTGACAGGTTGGGAGTTGACGAGGGTTAAGTTTTACAGGCAGACCCCTTGGGAGGTCGAACGGCTGGATAGTGTTGGAATCTGTCAAGGTATTTCTGGAAGAAACAGATGACTTCCCCCGTTCCGTAGGTGGTGATCGATCTGCTGAGGATCGAGATCAGCATGGATGCCATATGAAGTTATCCAACCCGGGTTCAAACCTCCAACACCGTGGCTATGCTGATATCGTTGGTTTGGAGACTGCGAGGAAGGTGACTTTGAGCTATTGAATTTTTTCATTATATTTATGTTATAGATACCGGAATATCATTTTTTCACCCCGTGAACTCCGCCAACGATTCGTCGACTCCAAAAGCTCCGGACAGCCCGCCACAACCCACGGCCACCGTCGCAGAAAGTTCTCCGACACCTCCCAATTCCGAGGATCAGTCGGATCCCCCCAAACCAACAACCCACAGCTCTCCTCCTTGACCTCCCAGAACCCCATTATATCCAAGCACAGCGGATGGTCATCAAAATCCCCAGCCAGTATCAGATTATCTCGTATCCGCGGGAACGGGAAGAAGTCCAGCCACGGGTGATGAACCACTCTTGTTTGTAATTTTGTCGGACGCAGACTGACGGGTAACTCATCCGGCGCCACATACCCCGGGAGCTGCGTGCCAAACGGTGACAGCGCATCATCGTCCATCCATTCTGGCCCTGGCGACATCCCCAGTGTAAGCATATTGCTCATGAAGGCGCGAAAAACATTGACTTTGCAGAGTGTGAGGAGGTGGTCGGCGGAGGGAGAGCCGTGCACGTAGCTTTCGACGGCTCTTTGGCTGAAGCGCTCGAGCAGCTTGTCGATTTCGTCGCCGAGGAAGCACATCCGGCGTTCCCATGTGTTCACTAACGGATTTGTTTCGCTGCTTGAGCAGGGAGAGGAGGAGTCTGTGGAGGAGGATCGGGGGAGGAGGGTGACTTCGCCGTTGGCGATCATGTCTTCTATTTGTTGTTGGATGGTGAGTTTCTTCTGCTGGGCGCGCTTTCGTTGTCCTGCAGGTGTTTATGTTAGACTAGCGCAAGCTGAGTGAGAGTATAGACTAGGGACTAACGGAAAGCGCGCTGGTTAATGCGATTCTGCCTCTTTCGCCTCTCTTTGGCGTCGCCCAGGCCAGCCCAGTCATCTTCGGGTTCGGAGGAGGGTTTTGGCACGGGCCATTGCAGGTGTGTTGGATTTGAAGATCTTTGCGATAGAGCCAGTTCCATGGTGAGTGAGTTGGAGTTGGAGATAGACAGTGGGGAGAGAGAGTGGCAGTGTGGCACTTGTGGCAGAGAGGGATTTAAAGTGGAATCGGAGTTAAGGCGCGGGCGCTAAATGCTGACAGTGGAGGTCTTGGCGTTGCGTCGCTCTTTTGGACTTAAAACCTCCTTCGATTCTCCTGGAGATCAGAACAAACTTACGATCGGCTTCCATCGTGTCTGCACTGGCAATTCGATTGGCTGTTACTGTCCCTGATTAGAAATACCACCATGTGCACCGACGTCAACCTTCCAAAGCCTACAGCCACATGGACTCAGTCGGATACGGTTTCGATGCGGAGGACGTCACCGCTACTGATACGGATGGCTTGGAATCGTGAAGCAGCTCTTCCTCGCTTGCAACTTGAATCCGGATTCTAGACTCTTCCCACCTTCGAGGCTCCACTCCTCGTGATGCTCCTCAGCCCCTCCTTGCGCCGGCGAAGATGAAGACGAGAGGATGCAGACAACAAGAGAGATACCATTTGATTTCTGCAATGGAGGTCATTCTGTACAGGAGTCGTCACCGAGCCGTCTGCGCCTATGGACTCTTTTCGAGCCTGATTGTCTAGCGACGAAGAGTTCGACCCTGACCTGGTGCTCAGGTCCTGGGCTGATAAGACGAATCCCACCATTGGCCGCATTGCTTGGCGCACTGAAGCAAGCCCTCTCAGACTCCAGACCTACGGAAGTTACTCCTGTCACCAGAATATATCCGATGCATAGAGTGAGCTCTCTCGGCCTCTGCAAACAGTTTCCATCTATAAGTCATCTATATCTATCATCTATATCCGTCTACCCACAATACATCCTCATATTCTTTGACAACACTCCCTCAAGGCTGCGTAATATGGATCTGAATATTCCCATTCGGATGATTCGACCCCTGCACCGTCGTATCCCCTGGGTGAACACAAAGATCCAGAATCCGCCCCGCCGACTGCGCAAAGGTATTGCTACAATACCCAGTCAGTACACTATCTCTTGCATCAAAGTAAACAAGCTTACCAAGGCAATATAGACCCCGCCTTGTTCACAGTGACACCATAGATCTCAGCGAGTCCATACACAGACAGCTGCGCGCCACCAGCGTATGGGATGTGGCAGTTTCCTCCTCGAGCGGCGAGCTTGCTGATTGCGGTCGAGGCGTCGCTAAGCTTCATTGGTATCAATGTTAGCATTGAAGTAAGTTAAGTACAGGATAGAGTATTGGTATATCTCACCGAAGCTCTTGGTTTCCCCTTGTCGTTGCAGCTGACGCTGTCGCGCTTGGCTAGACCTTCTTGCTTGCTGGCTATGTTCAGATCTTTCTGTTAGAAACGGAGAACACACGATGGAAGAATAAGAGGCAGTTATTACCAGCCTCCTGCGCAGCAGCGACGGCCTCGTCGGGAGAGAGATGGTCGCCTTCGGGATCGGCAATGATGCCGTTAATCCATTTCTCGAACGTGAAGCCGGTTTCGCGGGCGTCGAGTTCTTGGAGACTGTTGAGAGCTGACGGGGCGGCGATTGTAGATGAAACCATAGCCGCTAGGGTGATGGCAGAGGCTATGCGAACCATGTTGAAACTCGTTATTGGAAGAATCTCTCGGGTACAAAAAGGAGGAATTGAATGCCTTTGATTGTTGTCTCGAGATTGCATTCTCAAGGTCTTGTATTTCTCTTTTATACTTCTTGCGGCGGAGCGTATGTGGGTATTCTCTTCAGCTGGGACTCGTATGCGTATGCCGTAGCGCCCTACTCTACGCTCATAAATTTTATCGTCGGCAGCGCCACGCTTACGGATACGCCCTGCAGCGGACAATATCTCTTTAAATATACGTTTCAATGCCAATGGGGAATTTTGGAACAGACAGTGAACATGGTTGAGCGAGGTTAGGCCCAACTCAGCTGTACTGGTATAGTGCAGGTAGTATGCCCACCAAGAAAACTCAATTCTTCGGCCACCAACCTTGGCTGCTTTGTATCGGATGCCTTGCTCGAATCACTATGAGACATACATAGAAGATTGAACCTAGGATCTAGAGGGTATGTGATGTAAGCGGCGCTGGTCTTGAAGATCCAGGGTCAAAAGTTTGGGGGCGGCGCGCAGTAGATCTGGATTCAGGGACATGGGCCGCCTTTGCACGTGTTTAGGGCATATGAGAGAACATGAGGACGAATGAGAAGAAGGGCCTGAACATTTTGGTTTGGAAAGACTATTGCTTGGCTATCAAGCAGCGATGTCAGTGGTCGATGCATTCTGTCGATCGCCTGGGCATAGTATCACCATGGACCTTCAGATGCTTCCAGAGATATAACCAAGCTAGCTTGACGTACTTCACCGTCCGCAAATTGCTATAAACATTGACTCATAACAGATATCTGGTCTATAAAAGCGTCCTTCGCCTCCCTGGGATTGTACTCCTATCCACAGACTCTCCAACTCTTCTCTACAACCTACAAGCAAGCACTCCCCAGCACGAACAAAGACCAATCACCCGGCAACTCCGAGTACAAGATCAAAAGCGTCTGCCTATAATGAAAACTCCAAACCCACTCCTCACCCTATTCTCCCTCCTCGCCCTCTCCTCCCACACCCTTGCCGACTGCGACGTCGAAACAGCCAGTCTCTACGGCTGGGAAGTCGGCACAACCTACAACAACGACTACAACGACTACAACGACTACTGCTACACGCAGCCCGCCGGCGTCTGGACATTCAGCTACCTCACCCGCCTTGCCGTCGGCGACACCGGCGGCAACCACTATTTCTTCCTGTTCGACGACAGCTGCAAGCTCGTCGAGATCTACCAGCCGCAACCAACATGCGGGCCGCTGACCTGGAAGTTCAAGCACGACGAGCTGGACTTTGAGATTTGGGTCACGAATGGCCACTTTGGCGTTGGGGATGCCAGTGTCACATTTGAGTATGGCACTGGGGAGTATACTATGGAGGGGGATCATTATTGTAATGATAAGCATACGGTTGTTGGTGCGGGGAGGGTTTGCCAGAGGGCGTTTCAGCATAATGGGGATGATTGGTGGGGGGATTGAATAGTCTATTGAGTGAGTGAGAGGGTGCTGGGGGCTTGTTGGAGGATGGCTTTTACTCTGGTTGAGAGGTAGTTGCTATTCTTTGCTCTGCTGTTATCAATTCTATGACGTTGCTGGAATTTCCTTGTGAATGGTGAAGGAGAGCATGTATAAACTTGCCCTTGCTTGTTGATTATGAGTTCAGCTTTCAAACCGTGTCTTTCCAGAAGGAGCTCCTCGCCCTGGACATATTCGCTCATCTGTCAAACTTGAATGGACAAGATATTGTAGTTGTCCCCCGCTAGAGAAAGAGAGTATTGTCAGCGAGGGAGCTAAAGAGGCCTGGCTTAGGGCTTTTCAAATGCACCGCAACCTGCCAACGAGGGTTCAAATCCTTCAATCAGTCAAGATCATCCATCGGGATACAGCAGAAATGATAACATCGATCTCGGACTGCATAGACGTGGGGCTACTGATCTAAGCGCCCATTGGAAGGCTTGGAGGCTTAGCCTCCGTCAGCCTGCATCTGTCCATGCTTTTCTTCGACTGCGACCGTCCCCCGAACAACCATCCACCGATCAATTCTCTCAGTCACCTCCCCCAAACCTACCTTCATCTATACCCTAAACCACCGACTTTCCCTCGCATATCTCGCTTTCTCGCACAAGCGAGACCCAACCTCAGCCATGGCTTTCTCCTTACCCAATGACCTCCTGCTCCGCGTCTGCGCCGCCTGCATTTTCCTAGCCAGCGTCGTCAACCTCTACATGTACTATCGAGGCTCCGAGGTCACCTCTCTCGGAATGTATTTCATCAGTTGCACTGTGCTTACCTTCAACCTTACGTTCCTCCACGACTGGCCTGTGCGACAGGCGCCGGCTTCCAACAGACCGTCTGCCGAAAAGGACCTTCCGCTGTAAGCAGGTGGAACGGAGTGTTATCTTCCAATTCGACACGGCGTCTCTGATGATTACGGGTTGTGCTATTTCAGACCCGGAGACTGAGTAGCGGCCGTGCATTGTGGATTCAATCAATCATGTTCAGCGTGAGAATAGATCTTGGTGCACCAATAACCAACCTCTGAGTCTGGGTGGTGCGATTCGATCTGAGTAGAAAATGCGCGAAATATCAACGAGCTGTGTGCTTCCCCCGAAAGTTAAAGGTGATTATGCGATGGATTTATCTGTGTACAGTCAACTGGTGGTCTCGTGCACAAGGCCCAATAATCCTCCATAGCAGACCTTTTTTATTCTCTACGCGCGTCAGCGTGAATGGAGCTGTTATTACCTCAATTCCTCTAGATCGAGCCTTCCGTTCCATTGTATCCGGCACGTGCTCAACCATACGGTACTTGTTCGCGACTACCATCGAAGTTCGGTTTTTCGGCTGCCCCGAAGGGTGCGGAAGGGATGACCGACAGACCCGAGGAGCTATCACCAGTCTCGCAAAAATTGGCAGATAAGAACAAGGTCCCCAGGGCCACTGGCCATGGCATGCCGGGTCTATGCAGCAGGGTTGGCGCGTGCAGAACAAGGGCATCGAGCATCCTGCACGGACTATAAAGGCGCTCTTGTGGCGCAGCTTGGACAACTCTGGTCCTTACGTCTGATGCTCGTCGGCGAATGTTTGAGAGAGATTCACGAGGGAACTCTGCATGCACAATAACTAGCGCGTCTGCGAGTGTGGTTCGTTCGTGGGATTGGTCAAAATGTTTCTATCTGAGGGTGTGAGCAATTCAATATGTGCCAGCAGGCTTGTTATATTCCATGAAATTAAGGCGTAGCTTAGCTGCAGGATGCTAAGTACAAGATTCTGCAACATGTGAACCAATGTCGGACATCCCGAGCGAGATTGTGTATTTCGTGGCGGACCGATAGACTAATGGACAAGTAGCTTGCCTTCGGCCCCCACATTCCTGCCCGTTGGGCTGGACTACGGGGTGTCGCTGACTCTTCTCAGTCCTGACTCCTGAGTCCCTTAACTAACACTACTCCACACATAATGTGGGGGGCGCGACGGACCGCCTCGTGGACCAAATGTATACACTGATGGAGTACATTTACCAAAGACAAGCGTTGATGCTCTACCACGCATAGCACCCAGCTTGCCGCATGCTTTTCAGAGAGTAGAGCTAGCCTCACAGACTCTTCCAGACTCATTTCCGGGTCTGTGAGTCATTAGCGGAAATTTGCGCGGGCCAAGCGTTATAGGGTCTTGTCATTGGAGCATAACAGGGCCATTATAGGTAGGCTCTTATTGGTTTTCAGGTTCTGCAGGAATTATAAATGATTATAAATGAGAATCTATGTTGAGCGGAGAATGATACCCCATTTCCCCAGAAAACGACAGTCCGATAGTGGAGTCAAGAAGCTATCCCCCTTCAGCTCCTCAAAGCTCTGTCATGTCGGACCGACTCTGGGTCAGCTGGATAACCAAGCGCGAGGCTGCGGGCGAGAACGAGCCATTCAGCTGAGGCGCCGATATTAAGAGCCTGCTAGGGTTACGGCCAGCCAATACTCTGCTGACACTCACATGCCGAGCCTCGATGTGAAGCCATTCCCCCGCTTTCTTCGGTTTAGGGGACTACCTAAGGCTAGATGCCTTTCCATGTCGCATCCGTAAACATTTCCCAATCCTTCTGTAGCCGGTCTGGTCCTTCGGCAGGCGCCCTCAATGCTACCCTGCCATCCTTTGTGGTCTGACGGGCCTGTGCGCTTACCAACATAAATGGCGGACCTGCGTCTTATGACCCTGTCGGATTTTGTTTCTTTTGCCCATCAAGAGTTTCACCATGGCTGATGCAATCGTCGCAGGGGGGCGCATCGAAGCCCCCATTACGTGGAAGACCTACCTCATGTGCGCGTTTGCGGCCTTTGGCGGCATCTTTTTCGGATATGACTCGGGATACATCAACGGCGTCTTGGGGATGGATTACTTTATCCATGAATTCACTGGAAAGGTGATTACAGCAGCACCGCTCGCTCTCCTATCCCTACTGCGCTAACGGTGGGAATACAGGTCAAGTCCGACTATGAAGACGAAGCAGACTACGCCATCTCGTCGTCGAACAAGTCCCTGATCGTCTCGATTCTATCGGCTGGTACTTTCTTTGGCGCATTGGTCGCCGGTGACATCGCCGACTGGTATGGCCGCCGCACCACCATCATCTGGGGCTGTGGGGTGTTCTCCATCGGTGTGGCCTTCCAGACTGCATCAACCACCGTCGCAATGCTTGCGGTTGGGCGATTGATCGCAGGCTTTGGCGTGGGTTTTGTATCCGCCATTATCATCCTGTACATGTCAGAGATCGCACCTTACCGAGTGCGTGGTGCAGTTGTGTCGGCTTACCAGTTCTGCATTACTATCGGAATGATGTTGGCTTCGTGCGTCAACTACGGAACAGAGAACTACACCACTTCAGGGTCCTACCGGATTCCAATCGCGCTTCAGTTGCTCTGGGCGATAATCTTAGCAGTCGGGTTATTCTTCCTCCCTGAATCGCCTCGCTACTTTGTTCGGAAAAACGACCTGTCGACCGCTACCAAGGTCCTGGCGCGCATCCGCGGCCAGCCTGAAGATTCCGAATATATCAGGGAAGAACTGGTGGAAATCGTGGCTAACTACGAGTACGAGACCGCACTTATTCCCCCCGGGGGGTATTTCCAAACGTGGCTCAATTGCTTCCGGGGTGGGCTTTCGACCCCGAACAGTAACCTTCGTCGCACGATCCTGGGCACCTCGCTGCAGATGATGCAACAGTCCGTTCCCATTCTGTCCACTTCCACTATTCTGAGCACTGACATATAACTATTAGATGGACTGGCGTCAACTTCGTCTTCTACTTCGGCACGACCTTCTTCCAAAACGTATGTATCTCGCGGTTCTCTCTTGCCTCTCTGCGGTAGACCTGCAACAACTGACTGACCTACAATACCAGCTCGGCACCATCGACGACCCCTTCCTAATCAGCATGATCACCACCATCGTAAACGTCTTCTCCACCCCGATCTCCTTCTACACGATGGAGAAGCTCGGCCGCCGCACCCTCCTCCTCTGGGGCGCTCTCGGCATGGTCATCTGTCAATTCATCGTCGCCATCGCCGGCACCGTCGACGGCGAGAACCCCAGCACCGTGAAAGCCCAGATCGCCTTTATCTGTATCTACATCTGTACGTCCCACCACCAGTTCCCTTTTATCAGCCCCAAAAGCTTATATCATAACCACACAGTCTTCTTCGCATCCACCTGGGGCCCCGGCGCCTGGGTCGTCATCGGCGAGATCTTCCCCCTGCCCATCCGCTCCCGCGGCGTCGGTCTCTCCACGGCCTCGAACTGGCTTTGGAATTGTGTACGTTACCTACCCCCACTTACTTGTCCTATATCTCGTGTCGTGTGCGACTCTAATCTAATCTAACGTATCCAGATCATCGCCGTGATAACCCCCTACATGGTCGACACCGACAAAGGCAACCTCAAATCCCGCGTCTTCTTCATCTGGGGCTCCCTGTGCACGTGCGCGTTCGTGTACACGTATTTCCTGGTCCCCGAGACCAAGGGGCTTTCTCTCGAGCAGGTGGATAAGATGATGGAGGAGACGACGCCGCGCACCTCGGCGAAGTGGAAGCCCCATAGTCGGTATGCTGTTGAGGTGGGGGAGAAACAGGCTGAGGTTGCTACTGCGGAAGTCTGAGTGATTTGATTTGGGTCGAGGGTCTTGGTTGTTGAGTCGATTGGTGGCTGGGGGGGTCGTGGGTGGATGTGGATGTGGATGTGGATGTGGATGTGGATGTGGATGTGGATGTGGATGTGGATGTGGATGTGGATGTGGATGTGGATGTGGATGTGGATGTGGATGTGGATGTGGATGTGGTGGGAAGGAGGGGATAATGCTTTGTGTAGATATGAGATGATCCGCTCTTTAAATTGAGTTGTGGTTGCGAGATGGGTTTTATGGATTCTACTGCCCAGAAGGGCTCAGTGCACGTAGATGGGTCTTCGTCGAATACCTAATTCCCTCTCGGTTACCGGATGTTACGATATAGTCTGCTTCTTGACCCTGGCGCCTGATCGTCTCAATGGGTCTATATACTTATTAACCCATGCAAGGCCTACTTGAACTACCTATTATAGTAGAATAAAGCTCATGGCAGTAACAGCAGCAGCTACCATAGCACCAGCCCCCACTGCAAACCGCCCCGCTACATCCTCCGGGGGATCCCTACTAAGGGGCCCTGCCGTGGTACACTCAAACTCGCCCGGTGAATCATCCACAGTTTCATTGAGCCTTCTGTGCAAATCATCACAGTCAAGGTATATGTCCGACTTTACTGAGAATCTGCGCCACCTGCGCAGGTTTGGAAAGTGGATGCTACATGGTTCAGAGATGGTTAGTTGCAGTTGCATGGTTCTCAGGAGAGACCAGGAAGCCAACGAGACATGCACGAACCTCTCAATGAGCCCGTCAAGCGAAATGGAGTCTGCTTCTTCAAGTGGCAAGTCAATAGCCAAGGGGTTGTGGGCGGTTATCCGAAAAAGGGCAGTGACTTTCCTTAGGCGAGGCAGGGACAGGCTTGTAGGTTGTTAGTTGAAACCAGAGCAATTGAGCAGGGAAGATGGGAGCTGGAGTGACCAACGATGAAATGTTCCCGCTAAAAGCAAGATTTCCATTCACAAAGCCGAGCTTTGGAAGGGCCATCGCTTGAAGGGTCCCGAGTAAATGGAATCGCGAGTATGAGTTTCCGTAATTGTGCTCCCCCGTGATGGAGATGAGCTCGGGGAGGGAAAGACTAGTCGGTTGTTAGATGGGGGTTTCTGCGCCGGAGATGAGACCAGGCTGCCGACTGCACTATTTACATACCCTGAAGCATCTCCAGAGATTGTCACCATACCCGTGTGCTGGAGTGCTGGCAAGGAGATATTCAGCGCATATTGGGCTGTTTTGTGCCCTCTTCCGAACCCGTCGATGGTTAAAGAGCCGGGCACATTCTTCAGCGCTGGAAATGATATTCTGGTCCGAAGCTGTCAGTGCACATTCCGCGAGATAAGAATATCGAGACGTACGCTGAAGCATTGGTCGTAATCTCCACATGATCCGCGCTTTCGAGGGCAGGAAAGTCAAGCGATATACGCGTTGGGACCTTGATATCGAGACCCTCGGTTGTTTTCAGGTTCGGGGTTGACCATTCGGTGAGATTGGGCATTGAAGCCAACTCCAGATAGCCAACTTCCTCCAGATCAGGCATGTCAAAGGAGGTGATCCCAATCTGGTCACCATAATCATCTTCTTCTGAGTTGAGTTGGCCGGTGATATTGACAACATTGGGGAGATGAAACGGGCCGGAATATTCATTGTCTATGGACAAACGGCCATCCAAGCGAGGGCAGTCTTGTGGAAGGTCGGTAAGATCGTCTGGAGAGCGTATGCGTGCCCTGTAACTGTCGTCGAGGGTACAGTTCTGGGCGAGGGTGGCGGTTGCCTGGCCCACAGCGAGGATGAGAAGCGGCCACATTTGGACTTTTGAGGCTGAGGCTGGTGGAGGGAGATGGAGATGGAGATTTATCGGCTGAAATGAGACTATGAATTAGCAGCCCTTGGCAGCGTTGGTTCCTGGATGGATGCAACCTGCCAAGAGAGGCCGTCTCATCCATCTCTTTTCCCCTCCATCATAAATCCCTAGTTTTTTATCTGACCATAAGAGAGGATTAAACACACCATGAAATACCCCGTCAGTTTGGCGACTGCCTTTGTTCTGAGCATTCCCTCCCTAGCAATCGCCCAAGACTGCAAAACCGCACAAGAAACCATCATCGTCTCCAGCCCCGAGGACCTAGACATCTTTCGCGACGGCTGCACAACCATCACAGGCAACATCGAGATCTCGCACAACTACGTCGACGACTTCTTCCTCGACAAAGTAACCGACATCGTCGGAAATATCTCCATCCCGGATGTCGCAAACCCCGGGACGCTAGGCGTGCTCGATCTCCCCGATCTCGTCAAGGCCGGCGCCATCACCCTGCACCAGACCACAGGGGTCAACCTGCCCAAGCTCGAGCGCGCAGGGGATATCTTTCTGAATCCCTGGACTTCCGGAACTGTTGACCTCCGCAACCTGCGCGAAGCCGATAGTATATCGGTCAAAAATGGCTGGAGAAGGTAGGGCTATTCTTCTCGTCCGCTCCAAGTCACCGACCAAGCTCATCCTCTCTAGCATTGACCTTTCGAGTCTGGAAACAGTCCACGGGATGCTGGAATTTTCAAACCCCAACAGCAGCTCAATCTTCCCTGCCGATCAGCTGCCCCGGCTCGAAATTGCGCTCCCAGCTCTGAAGAGAACAAGGTCTCTCGAAGCCGGCGGATACGCAGCAAGGTTCGTCCCGTCATTATCGCGTGAGTGCTACGCACTAATGAATGTTTTCGCGATCAAGCTTCTCAGCGCCTGAGCTCGAAGTCATAGGTCTGACAGGCCCCTCAGAGGAAGATCGCTACCAAGGCAGCTTCAGTGTCTCATTCCACGACCACATCGAGGTCGAGTTTCCAAAACTGCATACCCTCACCGGGAGTACCCTGATCATGGGCAATATTACTCGGTATGCGCATGCGATCTCCTCTCTATCTCAGTACCACGATGGTTTATTCCAACCAAGCCCTAACCCTCCATCCTCACTGCAGAATCAGCCTCCCAGCCCTGGGCAAAACAGACGCAGGCTTCGAATTCAACACCGAAGAGCCCGTGGAAATCTACTCGAGCCTCGAGACGGCCGCCCACTTCTGGCTGTGGGGGAAGATTAAGAGGTTCGTTTCGCTGCCCAAGTCGTACAATACACTTCAATATCATTTTTTTAAATCTTTCTTTAGCATCGAGCTCCCGAATATGGTTGATCTCGGCTCCGTTTCCTTCGCAAATCCAATATGGCCCTGCAACGAGACGCTCGTCAAGATCTGGGAGACGGTTCCTGATTATGGTTCGTCGGGGGAGGGGAGGTGTACTCGGGAGGATCTCCCGGAGGAGAATCCGGATCCGTCGGGTGAGGAGGGTTCTGGGGGTGTTGATACTGATACTGATACACCCCCTGAGTCTGGCTCGGGGTCTGAGGCTGTGGATGAGACTGAGAATCAAGACGTTCCGGGGGATACTGGGGCGTTCCTGGCTCCACCGCAGTTTGGGGGGGCTGGAATGCTGCTCGTGGCTGTTGTTGCGTATGTTTTGCACGCATAGGATAAGTATTTAATGGATTAGGAATGGGCATCTACAGTAAAGGCCAGGAATACAAAATACAATAATGATAGACATGCTCGCTTGGACAACACATATAATTTCCAATCATTGTATATTTACATGCCTAATCTCCGCAAGAACTCTAGTACTTATGGCTGCTTACTCGCAGACCAAGGTCAAGAGAAGTAACAGGTAGAAGAGTCAGAAGTATCTACTCCTGCTTCTTGAGTAGACCTCTCTATCAACATTGCTTCCGATTTGCTTCCATTGACAGATGGCATTTCCACAACAGAGAAGCACCGTCAGCTGTCAACTCCCACTCAAGCACAATAGAAATTCACATAACATTCCGGATTCCCATCGTCGTCATTCTCGCATGAGTCAATCATCGGGAAGAAATCTTGATGAGGGCATTTGGAGATGCACGATTTGGCGCTTCCACAGGGGCTGTCGTCTTTAAGCGTGTCAGTAATCTGCTGTCAATCAAATACTATGACAGGAGCTTACATTGGGCCTGGGCAAAGACAGCGGCGCCCAAGACCGATAGGAGAATTGCGAGCTTCATTTTGCTGCCGGAGAAAGGAGGTAAGCTTTAGAGAAAGATTGAGCTGGCCTTGATCGCACAAAAAGAGAATTATATGGATGAATGGCAAGCAATCCCCACTACAGTACTTCCGACTTATAAGGCAGATGAAAAAGCACAATGTATCAGGCACGTTCGATCTACTGCGCATCATGACGAAGCACATCTCATCCTTCCGGGCCTTCCGCGAACTGCTGGCCGAACCACGAGGTCCCTGGAGCCCCCGGAACTATTTTCCGGCGTGGTTCAGCCTTTTGCCACAACCCTTAGTTAGCGAGTTCAAACCTTACAGCGCAATAGCCATTTGACTCTGTCACTGATCTCTGACAAAAGAGTCTTAGGTTCGCATCGTGTTGTATCAGAACCTACCTGGGGACCCCCGCTGGCCACTTGACCCGAATCGGGGCTTGAGGCGTGAGATGCAAGCTCACTCTGATCGTTCTCTAGCGCTTTGTATTGTATAACGCATGATGGTGTCTACTGTAAAGGACACGAGCATAACACTCGTTCCTTGGAACAGTAGCTTCCGGGGCTGTATTGACGTCTGTGGTTGTTCGGAGTTGCTGGATCCATCGATTTGCTACCGATCGGTATAGGATGGTGCGTACGGCAACAGCTGCCTTTGGCTATTCCTGCAGTTCTGAAGGTTCCCGGATGAGCCGGTATGGCTGATCCCACTGCCATGCGCTGCATGCATCCAGGACCATTGTCGTGACATCGCCTCGCAAAGGCTACCTGGCATAGTGCACCTATAGAGCTACTTAACCCTAGTGATGTCTAAACTCCAGCGAGAGACAGAAAACTGTTAGAAGTCCCACCATCATTATGGCACTCAGCACATGCACATCCCTTTGGACCATTACTGTCCTCCTCATCCATTTTCTCCTCGTGGCTGCGAACCCCCTCCCACCGACCATTGACCCCTTCTACAAGCCGCAAAACGACAGCTGGAAATCCGAGAAGCCGGGCTACATTATCGATCGTCGGCCCGTCACCTTGCCCTCCTTGATCCCCGGCACTGAGAGCCCACTAACCGCCCACCAACTCCTCTTCGTAACCCGCAACGCCACAGGCGATCTAACCACCTCCGTGACGACCGTCATCCGGCCGCAGTATGCCAACCCAGACCGACTCCTCTCCTACCAGATCGCCTACGACTCCGCCGACGTACTGCTCCCCATCCTTCGGCCTCCAAAAGGGCACCGAGGTCAACGCCGGCCGCTGGAACCAACTCCAACTAACCTTGATCCTCCCCTTCCTCATGAGCAGCGCAGGCCCAGCGGGCAAGAGACCCTTCATCAACATTCCTGACTACGAGGGCAACAACGCCGCCTTCACCGTCGGCCCGCAAAGCGGCTACCACACCCTCGACTCCATCCGCGCGGCGCTCAACTCCCAGAACCACACGAACATCAACCCAGACGCAATGGCAATCATGTTCGGATACTCCGGCGGCGGCCTCGCCTCTGAATGGGCCGCCGAGCTGCACGCCAAGCACGACTCGGACCTGAACATCATCGCCGCCGCCATCAGCGGCCCGCCCCCGAATGTAACAAACACCTACATCCACGTCAACGGCACCCGGTCGCCGCTTAACGTCTGGGCGATCCTCGGCGTGATGAACGCCTTCCCCGAAGTAAACAAGTTCCTGACCGACAACGTCAAGCTGAAATGGGGCTCGTACTTCCTAGGCCCCCAGACGCGATGCAGCAGCCCTGATCCAAAACCGCCGACGATCCCGTCAAATGCTAATGTCACGGACTGGTATGAGAACGGCGACGAGTTCCTGTATAAATTCAAGCACATCCTGGATACATATGGGGTTATGGCCGGGACATCAGCAAGACCAATCGGCCCCGTTTCCCGCTCTATATCTACCAAGGAACAGAAGATAATATCACGGCGCCGATTAGTGATACCGATGAGCTCTATCGGAAGTATTGTCAGGCGGGGACGAAGGTTTGGTACCTGAGGTATGTGGGTCAGGATCATGGACAGACGCTCATTGCGGGCATGTATCGGGCCTGGAGCTGGATTTCTGCTCGGTTCGCGGGCGTGCCGGTTTTGGAATGTAGCGTGAGGAATGTTATCAAAGATGGTGATGGTGATGGTGATGAGGATGATTTTGCTAGTGTTTATTTAGGAGATGATACCGGGTTGGAGGAGCAGTCTGGTCAGCAGACGCTCAGCAGCTCTGGCTTTGCTTATGGATATGGGGATGACCTCTGAGCTTGTGAATTCTGGACGAGCATTAACACATCTGTCGGATTCTGTTGGACTTGGTGGTTTTGTTTTCATGTTGTGGGATGGATATGGATACTATACCTCGCCCGAGATTGGATTTCACGAGTCCATGCCATGGTTTATTTTTGGATTTTCGCGACAGGTGGGAACGTTTTGCGCGAGGATGATTTCAGGAATGAGATACTCATGTATGTAATGTATCATATATATAAAGGGTGGTAGTACTCTAATGCCTATTGCAGCGCCCTGTGTTCAACTTCAACTACCTCACTAGTGAAATTCCGGAATAACCACTGCATGATCGTACGTGCGATTCCTTGGTTTTCCGCTTCATGCACTTTTGCATGCAATGGTGCTTGATCTCAGTGGATAGTCCTGCAGTCTTTGTGGAGGACACCGAGATAACTGAGAGCTGAAGGGCAAAGCGAGGTCAGCAAGAATGCTACCATGATCAACTCGACGACAAGGCCATACACACCATCTGGATGGGCGGTGTCTCTATCCATTAGGTATAGACCAGCTCTATCGGATTGTCTCATCCGTTGGTATACAGTAATCATGTCCCCTTCTCATCGCTCTCCTATGATATCCAGTGAGCCACTTTCGAGAAGCTGCTTGGAGGGACTTCCGGGGCCAGTCGTCGCAGTCGTCGCCCCCATAACCGAGGAGAACCTATCCAGCCAGTCTCCGATCGGCTCGTTTGTCGACTCTGGGGTTGAAAAGGTGGCTGCAGGATCAGAGCTCACGGCCGGTGCAGGGCCGTCCATCGCATGAAGTTGCAATACATCCTGCACGCCCAAGTCGTGGCCAGTTTGCCGCCAGAGAAATTGTTGCTGCTTGTCCATTCGGAGCACGGCACTCATGTTGCTTAAGAGTCCGAGTGCAGAGTGCAGACCTTTGAGGGTTAGCTGCGTCATGCTGTCCATATGCGTTGACGGAATAGCAGGGCAGCACAAAGGATCAGTTGCCGCTAGATTGAGTTTATCTTGCACTTCGAGTAGATGAGCTATAGAGCGAGCTATTTCACTTGAGAGGCTTTCCAGCTCAAAAGGCGCCGGCTCGGAGTCTGACGCAAGAATAGCCTCCGTGCGGGCATAGTATCCCGGACATTTCGCAGTCTCGTCGAAAATATAATCCATTGCAAGGGCCGTGAGCTCCCCCTGTCCTCGCTGCAGCCTGTCGTCGAAGATATCATCCGTCAACGACGTCCACTCGGGATCAGCGAGGAAACACGGCTCTCGGAAAACAAAAGCCTCAGCAATGAAGAACGGTCGGAAGGAGATCATTAATGTCCGGCCTATCCCAGATTTATGCGACTGAGCGCCACGCGCACACATGAGCTGGCGGATGCCGCTGGTGTGCACGATCCAGGACTTGCTATTGTTGCCGTCAAGAACTTCATAGCCTCCGAGCAGGATACAGGCCGCAAGAGACTCATCCGATAGGGCAGCTGGTGACTGTAAGAGCTTGCGGAGATAGTATATCCCTCGCCCATACATATAGCGCGCGCAGTTAATAGCCTCCTTATTCCGCTGCAGAGTTCCCATTTGGAAGGTGATTAGCGTGCGGATCGCCCAGAGCAGGGCTGGCGGGCACTGGGAGGGTGTAAGGTGCCGGACAAAGTTCATCCAGCCAAGATCGACACGAAAGACAAAGGAGGAGTGTACGCGGGGGAAATGATAGATCAGCCAGTCATAAAAGACCTCCTTGGTCTGGCTGGTGAGCGCCTCGTAGATAAGGTTCGGCGCCACGGTCTCGTCTATACTGGGCGATGAAGAAAGTGGCAGCACCGGCTGGCTCTGCTGGTGCTGAGATGATGAACGCTGCAATCGAATCGCACGAGCCCTTTGGCGCTGTTGGGCCTCATCTGGCCCTGAGTTACGGAACTGGAGCGGGCGATCATAGCCTAGGCATTGGACCCCGAATTTCGTGCAGCGCAGGCATTGGGGGCGCGCCTCGTCACACTTGAAGTTGCAGGGGTTAGGTTAGTTACTACGGGGTATCTATTCTGTTCGAGAATGCTGACCTTGACTCTGCGTTTCACGCAAGTCTGGCAGCCGGTGCTGCGCGGGACTCCGACCATGATGGTCAGCGATGTAGACGTTGGAGACGGCAAACTCGGGTTTCTGATACGAAGCAGGTAGGTAAGATGCAATCTAATCTTCCTTGTAACTAACTAGGTACTTGCACTAGATACAAACCGGGCTTAGTTGCCTCTATTTTTGTCCCATCCTCTCCAACATGATGACATCCGTCTCGTATCCTTAGCAGGAGCGCAGAACTACACAGGATCTGCTATATACACAACACCTACTGAGAAACAGATGTATTCCAACAGTAGACGCCCAGTATACTTGACGATCGACGCCATACATGGAGGGGTTGAATCGTCAGGAGTTGGAGTAGGGCAGCGGCCAAGCCGCTAGGGAGCACGAAATCACATAGGCAATGGTGCCACCATCTTTCGTATCGAGGACTATATATAATTATCAGAGCTTGGCTTCTCAGATTGGTTTATTAAACCGTATTACTCAACCCAGCAAGCCAGTATCAACCCGCAGGAAACAGAAAAGAGGAAAGACCAAACCCAACAACCAACAAGACAACCATTCCAGAGTCATATCAGATCATAGCATGCATCAACTCAGGTGCTAAGAACAAAAGACCTCAATTCAATACAAGACCTAAACATCCAACCCCCTCCTCCCGTCCTCCAAGTAAACTCCCACAGACTTGAACCTCCAGGCCTTCGGCAGGACCGGCCAACTCGCAACAAGGACCACCATTGTTGTCTTATAGCTTGCCCTTGTCCCCGCCGTACTCCTCAACCCATACGCCTCCCTGATCCTACCCGGCAACATCTCGATCGTGATAACACGCATAAACGGCCTGAGATACCCAATGCCCTTCCCCTGTTTGCGGGAGACAAGGCTGTTGGCAAACTTGTGTGCCTCTGCGGAGACAGTCAGTGTGTCGACCTGCGTGTCGAAGTATTTCCAGAATGCGGCGCGGGAGAAGGGCCAGAATCCCGGGGGCAATATGTTTGGACCCAGGTGGCTGATCAGCAGGGAAAACTCATGATAGCTTGCTTCGGAGGTCCGGTAGTCGAAGGTGCCGTAAATACGCTGGTAGAAGTCTGTTGCTGTTGCGTAGATTGTGGCGAGGAGCCAGAGGGTTGCTTGAGGAGGGCTTGGAGGGGAGGGGAGAGGGGGTTGAGAGATGCGAAGGCGCCCTACGAGGGCTTCTCTTTCCGCGGGGGTGCCGAAGACGAGGACGGCGATGTAGCTGAGAGTTGAGTGAAGGGTTGTGGTGAGGTCGTTGGAGAGGTTGTTGTTTGCGTTTGCGGTGGGAGGGGTCTGGCTGAGGCGATTTTTGAGACCAGGCTGGGCGGCTTGTAGTAACAAGGCTGGTCCGGAGGCGATGAAGAGGATGCCCTCCTGGAGAATCTTGGGTAGAACTTGGAGGCTGTTGAGGGTTGAGATGTCGGGGGTGGGTGTCTGGGAGTTGGAGGGGGAGGAGATGGGGGATATTTCCTCTGCGCTGGGCTTTTCCTCGAGAGACATATTGTGTAGACGGTATAGTATGGGTGTTTGGTATACTGAACTGAGGTTGTGCTTCAGGTTGATGGAAAGTTGTTGAGGGCAGGATGGCTCCCTTGCAGAATCCACGCCACTTACCTAGGCACTCTGCAGCAGCAAGATAAACTACTCAGAAGCACTGACAAGGATCGACAACGATATCCCAAAGGAGTATCCAGCCCGAGCCGAGTTGTTGGATAGCGTTGGAAGTGGATACATCGAAGCTTAAGTAACTGGAGAGAATCCGGGGATAGTCAACTCCCCCGCAGCCTTGGATGATATCACCCCCGGTTCAAGGCCGGCTGTCTTGCAACTACCGAGGAGCCAAGTGGGAGAGCAAACCATGCGCCCAGTGCGCTCCGCATGTGAATTTATTGCAGCAGTTGTGGTTGGTTGATGCAATCACCCGCATTGCGATCGTCCTGTCGATCTTCTGAATAGCGCCATTCTTGGCTCGAAAGGGGTCTCTCTCCGTCGTCGCCCACTCTCCTTGCGGATGATTCTCCCTTCTTTTAGGTTGAACTCTCCCCGCATTTGCGGAAGTCCCAGAGGCTTGACTCTGGCTCCGGAGGGATTTAACTTCTCACGCGCTGCTTCAGGTTCGCAGCCAAATGTCCCGTCATGTCGTCCAACGGTTCTCTCGTTGAAAAAGGAGAGCCCGCAAAGGGCTCCAGGAACATCCTGGGCACACTCCGGGGTATCATCCCTGGCACCGGCGCTGATATTGAGCGGCTCGAGTCTGAACCAGGCGATGTGTCGCTGGTTGATCCAAAAGTTAAGCAGAAAAAGAGCAAGCGGTTTCGCCGGCATTGTGCTCGGTTCTGGTGCTGTTATGTCTTTTGGACTGTCATCTTCCTGGCCATCTTTTTACCGATATTGTATGTACCATCTTTGTTGACAAAGGCAGTGCTAATGTGGTCAGTTTCCTGGTCATCATCCCAGCCATCGCACAGCTGGTCGTCAACAAATCGACTCTTCTCCTGGTGAACGCCACAATTCTCGAGCCGCGCCCTGACTCGATCCTGCTCACTCTGGAGGCGGCTCTGGACCTTCCAATCGCACTCCCCGTGCGCATGGACCCGCTCACTCTCGCGGTGTACAACAAAAATGTCGAAGGCAACGACACCATCTTCTACGGCAACATTGCTGGAGCCACCATCGACGGAAACACGACCCTTGGATTCAAGGACGCGCATACCCCGGTCAACGTCCCGCTCTGGACTGAGTACGCGAAGCAGGTGGTGTTTGAGAAAAACGCGCCCTTGCCAGTGAAGGGATCCACGAATGCGTATCTGGGGATCCTTAAGAACCATGTCACGGTTGACAAGAACATTCATCAGAATAGTAGGTAATTGGCCATGAGATGAGAAGATATGGACTGATAGGTCAGCCCTCAACTCGTTCGAAGGATTCACCATCGAAAACCCAAAACTGCTCCTTCCAGCACAGGAGGATGGGACGAATCTCATCGCGAACGCCACTCTCCCCAATCCGTCCGTCATGACCTTGGAGATCGTAAGTCTCGGAGTACATGACCTATAACTTGAGCTGACCGAACAGGGAACAACCGTGCTTGACCTCAAAAGTGGGAAGCACACGCTGGGCAACGCCACGCTAGAGGATCTCATGCTCTACCCCGGCAACCACTCGCTGCCAGTCAACGGCATCCTCGACCTCCCTTACCTTATCGACAACATTGGCGACATCCTCTCGACGCAAGGCGACGCCCTAAGCAGGGGGTTTCTCAGGCTCGAGTGCGTCGGCCGGTCGGTGGTCTGGAACGGGGTCGAAGTTCCTTATTACACGGAAGCAATGAGGGAGCTCACCCTGACGGCGGAGGTCGCTCTTGGATCGCTGGTGATCAACACGTTGGAAGGAGTCTTGAAGCCCAATGGGACCAACATTTTCCACAATCTGACGGACCCCAACGGACCGACCAACATTCAAGATATCTTGGATTCCATCGACGATCCGGACGGGAGCCTGGGACTGAACCGCACGCGGTCATAGTTAGTGGAGATAAGTGATGATTTATGATGTATGTACTTGTTAGTGTTGATCTAATGAGATAACCTCCGATCGCAAGATCAGTTGTTGTGTGTTGATGCTGGTTATGACGTGGAAGTGCGGTAAACAGCAAACTCCTCTGCAGATCGGGTTTGTCCACACGCGCCGATCGTGATGCACCCATTGAACCATTCGGTACCCTGCAGCCAGTCATTTTCTAAAGCAGTGTTTGCCATGGATGTGGCTGGTTGCTCTAGGCCCAGCTGTATATAAGGCTGGCTGAGTTTAACGCCAACCTACCTTGCTCAAATCTTTTCCCTCTCATCTCTCGTCTTTCGCTCTCACACAATGGGAAGCCAATCTCTGTCAACTGCTCCAATGGGCCCTGCGGAATATACCCAATCAGTCCTCTCCTCATTTCTTGAGCTTCAGAGTGCCATTAAAGCGCGGAAGGCTTTGTTACTTGATGGCCATACTCTACGCCCCAGCGATGCGGTCGCAATTGCAAAGTACCACCCCTTTCATTGACAGCACTTGGTCGCACCAGCTAACTTGATATTAGATATGGCGCCAACCTCTCGGTAACAGATGACCGCGAGATCCTATCCCGAATGGAAGACAGCGTCGCGCTCCTTGATCAACGGCTCGCCGAAGGCAAGGTCGTCTACGGAGTGAATTCCGGCTTCGGGGGCAATGCAGACACGCGCACCAACGCCCATGGGGACCTCCAGAAAGCCCTCGTCCAACACCACAATACCGCTGTAGTCATTCCCTCTGACAGAGGGCAGACCACCGGCTCGGCCATCCTCGACAATCTGCCCGCCCACTCCATCCCCCTCCCCATTGTCAAGGCCGCAATGGTCGCCCGCTGCAACTCGCTTATCCGCGGACATTCGGCGGTCCGGATTGAACTTGTGCGTAACCTTGCATCAATGATCAATGCCGATTTCACTCCTGTCGTACCACTGCGCGGAAGCATTTCCGCCTCCGGTGATCTGACGCCCCTCGCATACATCGCTGGCGCGCTTGAAGGAAACCCTGATATCTACATCAACTGCGGCTCGAAACGCAACAATGAAGTCCTCCCAGCAGATCAAGCTCTCCAGCAACTCGGTCTCGAACCACTTTTCTTCCGTCCAAAGGAAGCCCTCGGCCTCCTCAACGGCACGGCCTTCAGCACCGGCGCCGCAAGCCTCGTCCTCTTCGAAGCCAACCAGCTCGTCCTCCTCTCGCAGGCCCTCACGGCATTCTCAACCGAAGCCCTCCTAGGCACACAACGCAACTACGACCCCTTCATCTCCGACGTCCGCCCACACCTCGGCCAAAAAGAAGTAGCCGCCAACATCCACCGCTTCCTCTCCGACTCCCACCTCACCCTCAACCACGACGACACAGACCCCACCGCCAACGAGCTCGCCCAAGACCGCTACCCCCTCCGCACAGCCTCGCAATGGATTGGCCCGCATGTCGAAAACATGGCCCTGGCCCTCTCCCAAGTCTCCATCGAACTCAACTCCACAACAGACAACCCACTCTTCGACGCACCCAACAACACAATCCACCACGGCGGCAACTTCCAAGCCTCCTCCATCACAAGCGCCATGGAGATAACAACCTCCGCCATGCAAAGCCTCGGCAAACTCCTCTTCTCCCAATGCTCCGAGCTCCTCAACCCAATGCTCAGCAAGGGCCTCCCTCCCAACCTCTGCGCCGACGACCCAAGCCTCTCCTTCGCATTAAAGGGCGTCGACATTAACATGGCCTCGTACATGTCCGAGCTCGCCTACCTAAACAACCCCGTCAGCAACTTCGTGCAGACCGCAGACGTAAACAACCAGCCGGTAAACTCCCTCGCACTAATCGCCGCGCGCTACGCCGGCGACGCCGTCGAGATCCTCTCGCTCATGGTCGCAAGCCACATCTACGTCCTCTGTCAAGCTGCCGATCTACGCCAACTCCATACCCAACTCGAGACTGCCGCTCAACAGCACGCGAGGGAGGAAACTCTCAAGCTCTCACCGGAGCTATCAGAGCCCGACACGGAGAAACTATGGGCGGAGGTGATGCGGCACTGGAACCGGAATCCGTCGCTGGATCTCTCTGCGAGGGCGGAGACGGCCGTGCGGCATTCAACGGGTGTGGCGTTTGAGGTCTTTTCCAAGGCTGGTGTTCCCGGCGCAAAGCTTGCCGATGCACTCGGCGAGTGGCAGACTCGTGTCTCGGGGGTTCTAGAGAAGGACTGCGCGAATGCGAGGAAGACGTATAGGCCTTCTGGGGATGCTCTTTGCAGCTCGTCGAGGAGGATTTATGAGTTTGTGCGTGAGACGCTCAAGGTTCCTATGCATAGGGGGTTGGTGGATCATCCTACTTACCGGGGTGAATCTGGAGAGGATCTAGGAGAGAAGAAGACGATCGGAACGCATATCGGGACGATTTACGCGGCGTTGAGGAATGGGGAGTTCTTGGGTGTCATTGGAGACTGTTGGGGTGGGAAAGCTTGAAATGATACTAAAGAGTGAGCGTTTAGACGTGATAGATGCTAGTAGTAATTTGGAACAGAGTTGGATTCCTCTTGGTTATCTTGAACTCTCTCTTCTTACTTGGTTTCTTCTATTCTACCTCTATACTCAATCTACCGTGTGATGATAAAACAGCTACCCAACTAATCAAACCTGATTCTCAAACTTCGAAACCAAAGTCCCAACATGCGGCAACAGCTCCACCCCAAAAACATCCCCATCCTTCAAATACCCCTTCGGATCCTTCGCGGCCCCAACCCCCGGCGGCGTGCCCGTCAATATCACCGTCCCCGCCGGCAGTGTCGTCCCCTGGCTAAGGAACGAGACGAGTTTCGGGACCGAGAAAATCAGATCACTACATCCCTCAC